>NC_041389.1:492906271-492914275 GCF_002162155.2 Triticum dicoccoides
ATCGAGGAGAGGGGAGAGATGAGGGGGATCGTGGGGCGGGGGGCTCCTCGATCCAGATTTGATCGAGAGGGGGGGAAGTGGGGCGACGGGGGGTTAGGGTTCGGTGGGAGGGGGTTATGCAGAGGGGGGGGGGCGCCTGGGCCGGCCTGGGGGGCCGATGGCCAGCTGGGCCACGGCCCAGCAAGGGGTCTCCTTCTTTCTTTTGTTTTTGCTTTTCCTTTTCTTTTCTTTTTTTACTTTCTGTTTTACTTTAAGTTCCCTTTTATTATAGTTTTATAAAAACACTAGCACCTAAATTTGTATTTATAAATATACTACTGCCACCTTAATTCTCAACCGAAAATAAAATAGTTTAATATTTTATAAAATTCAATAGGCATGTATTTAACTGTTTTAACTACTGTTTTAATTATCTTAGAGCCTTTAAACACTTTATCAAGTTTGGTTTCTCCACCATAATTACCGCTGCATTATTTAGTTCACTCCGAACATTTTAGTCTTAAAGTTTGGAAACTTTTCTTGTTTGCCTATGTTTTAAATTTGAATTTGAATCGGGTTCGAATCAACGTGAGTTTAATCACAGTAATGGAGGTGATGTGGCATCATTAGCTTGGGATTACTATAGTCTAATTATCCGGGCGTCACAATTCTCCTCCACTACAAGAAATCTCGTCCCGAGATTTAAGAGGGGAGTAAGGGGGGGTTCTGGTTATTCTAATGGATCTTCTTGAAGAAGTTAATCCCTTTCGTTGATGTCTTCAATTCTTTATTCCAAAGCATCATGATGAAGTTGTGGTCCTTTCTTCGGGGAACTCCATCGTACTTACACATAGGTAAGGGGCAGCTCTACAATGATAGGAGGTTATAAGGGAAATTTATCTGGGGTATCCCAAGAATGAACATATGAGTATCTCTCGAGTTGAACAAATTACACCTATCGAGAGCAAAGTAAGACGGTGCATTAAGAAGTTTCAAGCGGATAGGCAATCGTTCATTGCCTGAAGCAGAGTGCGAAAGGGATTCTGAGCAACGGGAATAAGTATTGTGTCCGATACCAGAATATATCAACAGGCAAGTGGCCAGTGAATTACATACAAAGTCAAGCACGAGGAATAACTTTGACAATAGGTTGTACAGGAGAGTCGGGTTTCGTTCCTGGGACCTGTGGGTTATGGGCCCACCATGTGGGTTAAAAGTAGAAAGGGGGGGCTGACATCTTGTACGATCACGATAGCAAGGCATGTTAGAGAGTAGCATGCCAGTTATGTCGGCAACAATGTCGGTACCAAGGGCGAGGGACGAAGAGAACCATTTTCCTACTCGTTGAACGAGGCGGACCAGTTGGCGAAGTTCTTGTTCATCGGTGGTTACCAGAATGTCATCAACAAAAGTAACAGGGTCTTACTGACAAAATTGTACAACGAGGTGTTTACATAAGCAGGAGAATATTACTGCTCAGATCATATAGTTCACAAGAAAGGTTAAACCAACAGTGGAAGGAAATTATGTTTAAACACATATTTCAAGGGTATATCCTTCCCAAGGACAAGCAGAGCAAGATATCCATGACAGGATACAAAGTAGAAAACCATTTATGTAAGGGGGAAGGAATCTCATGATATTACCCATACAATGGTGTTAGGATAAGTGATAAATAAAATTTAGCATCGTGCTTCAAATGTTCCTGTTGAAAATCGGAGTACCATTGACACGCTTCGAGGTAGCATTGGCATGGTCTTCAGGTGAAGATCAAACTTTGGAAACACGAAGGATCCATCAGGAATAACTTGTAGAATAAGTCTTACAATTTCCTCATGGACGAATGGATAACCTTGCTGAAAAGGTATCTATAATGATAGGTCCTCCAGCCGGGGGGGTGCTAGGCATGACATCATGTTACCGGGTCATCAAAGGATCAACATCATAACTCTTGGAAAGTTGTCCCAACCATCATATCTGACCGAGGTTCAGATCCGATTGGTGTCAGGATACCTCAGACTTAGGATACCTGAGAAGGAAAGGTGCAACGCAAATCGACGAAATGACATTGCAAGATTCTCGGGAAATGAACTATGGGAGCGGGTTCTTGAAGCAATAGTTCATCATTAAACCAAGTTGAGGATGAGGAGGCGGCTGATGGACTCAGCGACAATCCATTGAGATTTTCAAAAGATGGATTTCCACAATTATGTGAACAAGGAAATAACATTTGTCAGATCAGATAATATAATGAGGTATACTCAAGGAGAACATACCCAATTAAACATTGGTTGAAAGGTGCGCCCAAAATATGGGTTGGGTTGCACGACCAATGTCAGAATGGTGATTCAATAATCAATAGCCTAAGAATGAACTTTCGACCATTAACTTCAAAGAAATAGGGTTGCTAGAAGGAAATAATCCAAACAACACCGTTCACTTGTTGGAATTAACACGGGGACCAAGAAATGAACGAAGATGGCAAGAAGCATTTTCATATCAAGAATTCTTAAGAGGTGGTGAAATTCCCACCACATTCTTGACAAAAAGAGATGGTAATACTTCCGAGGTAAGGAAGATCAAATGCTGGGTAGCAAGGAACTCAAGGTATTACACCAAGCATGAACAAGCTTGTGTTGGTGGGAAGGCAATAAAGTGGTCGATGATAATACAATTCATCGAGGGCAAGGATGGTATTTCTCATCATGAATTCAATTGATATCCTGGATGAGCTCAGAATGTTGATGATCATGACACCTTTGTCGCGAGAGTTCATGAAGATGTAATCGATCGGTGACGACATCAAGTCAAGTAATGATGAAGTGAAAGGTTATTGGAACCAAGGGTACGACACAAACTCGAAACCAAGCTTGTTGTTCAAGGCGAAATGATATGGCGATGAGGATCGACGTAAGGTTAGTTCATCGTCGAAAATTGGTGCTCCGAGAATAAGGGCCAGGTAGCACAGTTAGAATCGTCACGACAATGATATAGCCAAACAGGCTAGGAATGGCGTGATCGGGTACAAACTCGTACTTATAGAAGCTTACTGAAGAGTTGTTGAACCGTAGAGCGGACTCGGTTCAGTTATCGGTGTCTTTGAGTGTTCAATAACTCAGAGCCCGTGAAAAATTGGAATCAGTGGGAAGGTAGCACTTGATGAAGAACTCATAAGAAGTTATGCAGTTCCATGATAATCTCGAGATACCAAGGGGGTAATACTCGACACAAGATCAAAGTAAAGGTTGGATTGGTGTATTGATCCATAGGAGACAATTGTTTTAACTTATCCAAGAAATGGAATCAAAGAAGAACAATCATGGTTGGAACCACGGTTGCAAGGGATCAATTCACAGATACCATATGTTAGCTATCAAGGAAATAGTTATTATTACAAGAAGCTTCCATGATAGGATATACATCGCGTCCATGGGCATGAACTCAAAGTTCAAGGTCGACTCCCACTTCCTCAATGCATAATCTTCCATTCACCTCTCGTATTTCGAAGATGACATTAGTTGTTGAAAGTTTTACCCGGTGCAATACCAGATAAGTATGACTCGTGAAAACTTTCGGGTTCACACGGTTTAGAGAAGGCATATGTTCAACTCATAGGGGCTTCTTAGAGACATATACCACAATCTTTAGAAGTAATTAACTCAAGCTCGAAGGCAGAGCATGGTTGAGAAAGCAGACGATACAATTTACCAAAGGCATTATGTATCCGAGAAAAGGCTCACAAGTTTATTGAATATGAAGGGCGTTGTCAGATAAAATCCAACAAAGGATCTGGTGGTCCACAAGGGATCTGACGTGAGCATCGGTACTCAACTAGAGGGAGCAGATTATAGAAACAACTGACTAACTCAATCGTCAAATGCAAAGGAATTATGATTTCCAAATCAAGGGATCAGAAGCAATGCTCTGATTAGGGGTGGACAAGTTGAATAGCCTTAGGGTACAATCAAAGACAATTGGATTGGTCGAGAACCAATTCCAGTTAAAAGAATGGAAGCTCAGCCGGAAAGGTAATTTATAAGGATCAATGATGATTGCGTGTATTCGCAACATATTGAGTCAACAGACTCAAAATGATAATGACAAGGAATGTCTATAAGATTTCTATACTTATGGGATTAATCATAATGAAAGCAAACAAGAAATTCCAAAGCAATAGGTTGCTGAGGATTTTCAGAATATCGGGTGGTATTTCGAAGACTTTTGTGTAACACATGAACAACTGGGGGATGGGCGGATACTCGATAAATGCGAGAATTAACCGTAGGGGTATTCAAGTGACAAGAACAGCAAGGCAGTAAGCTCAAGGGATTATCGAAACCACGACGAGTTTTTCAGGGTATCTTCTAATAACAAGACCACTTGGGATGAATGTAAGAATAACAACTGCAAGTAGTTATCCATAAGGGTTGACGATGGAAGGGGAATTGCAAACGCGATCGGCACAAGGTCTCAAGAGAATAGCACAAGGTATCTTCAGAATCCTTCGGTGCACCAAGTAATCATCCGGACTGAAGAGGCTCTCCGGGAGAAAGTATTATCGAGAACCTAGAGTCAGAGTTAGTAAAATTGTTTAACCCGAGTAGAAGAGAGTTCAGAGTCCCAGAGTAAAGGTCGAGGAGTAAAAGATCCTAATACCACCCAATGGCGACGTGTGCCCGTAAGACACACAGCCATGTTAGTAAAAGTTTTGCAATGTCTAGACTCGACTTCGGCCAAGGAGTGTGGAAGGGGGATTCCTACAGGCAGTCGGCTCTGATACCAACTTGTGACGCCCCCGATTCAGATCGTACACTAATCATACACGCAAAGGTGTACGATCAAGATCAGGGACTCACGGGAAGATATCACAACACAACTCTACAAATAAAATAAGTCATACAAGCATCATAATACAAGCCAGGGGCCTCGAGGGCTCGAATACAAGTGCTCGATCATAGACGAGTCAGCGAAAGCAACAATATCTGAGTACAGACATAAGTTAAACAAGTTGCCATAAGATGGCTAGCACACAAACTGGGATACAGATCGAATGAGGCGCAGGCCTCCTGCCTGGGATCCTCCTAACTACTCCTGGTCGTCGTAGCGGGCTACACGTAGTAGTAGGCACCTCCGGGGTAGTAGTAGTCGTCGACGGCGGCGTCTGGCTCCAGGACTCCAGCATCTGGTTGCGACAACCAGGTAGAAGGGAAAAGGGGAAAAGAGGGAGAAAAGCAACCGTGAGTACTCATCCAAAGTACTCGCAAGCAAGGAGCTACACTACATATGCATGGGTATATGTGTAAAGGGCCATATCGGTGGACTGAACTGCAGAATGACAGAATAAGAGGGGGATAGCTAATCCTGTCGAAGACTACGCTTCTGGCAGCCTCCGTCTTGCAGCATGTAGAAGAGAGTAGATTGAAGTCCTCCAAGTAGCATCTCCAAGTAGCATCTCCAGTAGCATCTCCATGTAGCAACTCCAGGTAGCATCGCATAGCATAACCTACCCGGCGATCCTCTCCTCGTCGCCCTGTAGAAAAGCGATCACCGGGTTGTCTGTGGAACTTGGAAGGGTGTGTTTTATTAAGTATCCGGTTCTAGTTGTCATAAGGTCAAGGTACAACTCCAAGTCGTCCTGTTACCGAAGATCACGACTATTCGAATAGATTAACTTCCCTGCAGGGGTGCACCAACTTACCCAGCACGCTTGATCCCATTTGGCCGGACACACTTTCCTGGGTCATGCCCCGCCGCGGAAGATCAACACGTCGCAGCCCCACCTAGGCAAAATAGAGAGGCCAGCACGCCGGTCTAAACCTAAGCGCACAGGGGTCTGGGCCCATCGCCCATAGCACACCTGCACGTTGCGAGGGCGGCCGGAAGCAGACCTAGCCTAGCAGGCGTTCCAGTCCAATCCGGCGCGCGCCGCTCCGTCGCTGACGTCTGAAGTGCTTCGGCTGATACCACGACGTCGGGATACCCATAACTACTCCCACATAGATGGTTAGTGTGTATAGGCTCGTAGCCAACTCAGATCAAGTACCAAGATCTCGTTAAGCGTGTTAAGTATCCGCGAATGCCGAACAGGGCCAGGCCCACCTCTCTCCTAGGCGGTCTCAACCTGCCCTGTCGCTCCGCCACAAAGATCCACACAGAGGGCCGTCGGGACAATGGTCCTTTCAGCCCCCAATCCGTGAATCACTCGCAGGTACTCTTCGAGCTGACCCGACTTTAGTCACCATCTGTATAGTATGTATGTATGTATAGTATATACCCGTGATCACCTCCTGAGTGATCACGGCCCAATGGTATAGCAAGGCAGACTGACAAGAATGTAGGGCCAATGATGATAAACTAGCATCCTATACTAAGCATTTAGGATTGCAGGTAAGGTATCTACAGATGTAGCAACAATGTCAGGCTATGCATCAGAATAGGATCAACGGAAAGCAGTAACAGGCTACACTACTCTAATGCAAGCAGTATAGAAGAGAATAGGCGATATCTGGTGATCAAAGGGGGGGGGGCTTGCCTGGTTGCTCTGGCAAGAGAGAGGGGTCGTCAACACCGTAGTCGATCACAGGGGGTACCGGCAGCGGCCTCGGGGTCTACCGGAAAAAGTAACGGAGGGGGAACATAATAAATAACAGAGCAATCAAAGCATAACATGACAAATACGGTGCTAGAGGTGATCTAACACAGGGGTAGGTGATACCGGTGAAGGGGGAAAACATCCGGGAAAATATCCCCGGTGTTTCGCGTTTTCGGGCAGAGGAGCCGGAGGGGGAAAGTTGCGAGTTCGATAGGTTAGGGGGGTGTGTCGGACGAACGGGTTGCGTATCCGGAATCGTCTCGTCGTTCTGAGCAACTTTCATGTTGAAAATATTTTAATCCGAGTTACGGATTAAAAGATATGATTTTCTAAAGATTTTATTAATTTCTGAAATTTAATTAATTATTTAATTAATTCAAAAATGATTTAATGACATCAACATTTAATTAACAGATTAATTAAACTAATCATAATTAATTAGGGGGGTGGGCCCCACTGTCATTGTTTGATTAATTAACTATCAGTTAATTAGGTTAATCTAATTGTGATTAATTAACTTAAATAATTCGTTAATTAATTAATTAATTTAATTATTATTATCTATTTATTTATTTTTATTATTGTTTTTTTAATTCTTTTTTTATTAAAACGTTATCTGGGCGGGGCCATGTGTCATAGGGCCATAGGGGCCTTTGCGGGTATGCGGTTTACGGGCGCAACCCGAACAGGCGGGGGCGCTGGGCGCGGGCGTAACGGGCGACGGGCGCCCGTAACCTGCCCAGGGCGGGGCGTGGCCGTGGCCACGGCGGGGGCTGCCGCAGCAGGGCACGAGGGCCACGGTGGGCGGAGGTGGACAGGGGCAGCGGCAGCGGGCGTGCACACGGTGACGAACGACGGCGGCCCAAGGCAGCAGCAACAACCACGCAGCAGCGGCAGGAAGAGGAGAAGGCCAGGGCGGAGCACGGCGAGGGGAAGGAGGCCGTGGCAGGCGAGGGGCGCGCGCGCACGCGCGGCAGGCGTTGAGGGCGCGAGCGCCGCGGGGTTGGCCGGGTGCGGCTGGCCGCGGGTGACGTCCGGTGGTGGAGCCGAGCGCGGGGAGTGGGCGCGACCACGGCAGAGAGAGAGGAGGAAGGGGAAGCTCACAGAGGAGGAGTAGGGCACGGGCAGTGGGCTCGGGGAGGCTTGGGGTGGTCGACGGGGACGACGTCGCGGAGCGGGAGGCAGGCCGGTGGGGTAGAACGACGAGGTGGAGGCGGCGGCGGCCCGGCGAGGTGCGACGGCGGCGGGGCCGGGCGAAGCGCGGCATCGGGCACCGAGGGCGATGGGATCGGGCAGCGCCGGGGTCGGGCCTCTCCCCGATTCAGATGTGATCGAGAGGAGAGGGGGAGGAGTGGAGTAAGGCGAGGCGTGCGGCGATCCTGGGGTAGCGGGCGGCGTTCAACGGGGCCGGGGCAACTGCCCCGATCCAGATC
>NC_041389.1:492914478-492952201 GCF_002162155.2 Triticum dicoccoides
GCCGGCCTGGGGGGCCGATGGCCAGCTGGGCCACGGCCCAGCAAGGGGTCTCCTTCTTTCTTTTGTTTTTGCTTTGCCTTTTATTTTCTTTTTTTACTTTCTGTTTTACTTTAAGTTCCCTTTTATTACAGTTTTATAAAAACACTAGCACCTAAATTTGTATTTATAAATATACTACCGCCACCTTAATTCTCAACCGAAAATAAAATAGTTTAATATTTTATAAAATTCAATAGGCATGTATTTAACTGTTTTAACTACTGTTTTAATTATCTTAGAGCCTTTAAACACTTTATCAAGTTTGGTTTCTCCACCATAATTACCGCTGCATTATTTAGTTCACTCCGAACATTTTAGTCTTAAAGTTTGGAAACTTTTGTTGTTTGCCTATGTTTTAAATTTGAATTTGAATCGGGTTCGAATCAACGTGAGTTTAATCACAGTAATGGAGGTGATGTGGCATCATTAGCTTGGGATTACTATAGTCTAATTATCCGGGCGTCACATATTCATTATCAACTTGGTCATCCCCGGCGGGGCTCAAACATTGTGTCATTGGAGGTTGGCTCATTGTTGTGTCATGCACATCCGGAGTGACATGTGTTGAATCTCGAACCGACTTCTAACATCATATGAAGATGCACACCAATTCAAATCAATGTGCAACCGAGCATGAACAACCTTTGTGGCAAATAATTCAAATGATTTATCTTGTGAGGCCAACACGCTCTCTTTATATGCTTCCCAATGAAACTCGGAATCAAGAGGCATTATCTTCCAACGAATATGTTGCCCATACCCAACATTATACCTTACGATTAAGTATACTCCATCGGTTTCTTCCATCCAATTCAACCTTCTTCGAAGCTCAACCAAAAGCTCCTCAAGGCTAGGACTTGTAGGAAACACCATCACTATCGGCTTCTTCTTCGGGTCACCATACTCCGCATCTCCCTTCTCAAAGGAGACAAAGTCCACATGATGCACATTGACGATCCTCCCCATCTAGAATCATAAACACCAAAATACATCAACAAAAATAGCAAAATGGATGACCTAGGGTTTCCCCAAATCCCCAAAATGTGGAGATTTCAACCAACAAAAAGAGAAGGAATGATGGAGAATACCTTGAGGGATCGAAGGGAAGGATAAATCACCGATTTGGAGCCCCGGTCCACGAAATTTTGTGGGAATTAGGGAGGGGCTTGAGTGGGGTGGCCAGGGTGGAGAACGGGAAATGTGAGGGTTTGTGGAGGGGAAACCAGGGGAGACTTTGTTTTTGTTGAGCCAATGGGCATGGCGCCCTGGACTGGGGCGGAATGGTCATGAGCATGGCTCCCTGGCCTGGGGTGCCATGCTGCCATGCCCTGCCAACGTGGCAAGTCACTGCTGACCAGTATGGCACCCTTGACCAGCGCGTTGTGCTAATTGGCATGGTGCCCCTGCCGCAGGCGTCATACGGGTAGGGCCATTTTATGAAATATTTTCAAAAGAGGGCCATCTTGTGCTGAACTTTACCCAAAGGGCCAGTTTTGTGATTTTTCACCCATCTCATCTAGTCTTGATCAAACATTCTGGTGCGCGCCACCTGCAACCAGTTCGTGCGTGCCATCATTTACAAATGAGCGTTGTCGATTGATCAATGTCGTCAACAATGCATCAAGAAGCACATGGATGCATTGCTGACACAAGAGCACATGGATTTTTACATGGAAACCCTTGCGAGAGAAAATCATGGATGCATGAAGACACAATCACTATGATGGAGGAGTATTACAAGCATGAGATGATAGACCGTCTTAGGTGCGACTACATGGGGTATATATGAGGGAAATACATGAGAGTCCTTGGAGGACAAATAAACGAGTTGTACTCGTATGCGTCGACGTCAATGCAATGCCCACACTGGTTGCACTACATCTAGTCCAACATGGTACTAAATTTTGGATCACAATTTAACAATCTCCACCTTGAGCTAAATTCCCTCCATCAGTCGAAGAAAGTAAATAACTCCATTCAAATCAGCATAAACACCTTGTGCGTCAAAGTACATAGGACTAGTGAGAAATACAAGAGCAAAGCTCAAACTTATTGGTAGGAATTGGCTTTGTCATCATATCAGCAGGATTATCATGAGTACTGATCTTGCATACCTTCAAATCACCTTCAGCAATACCATCTCGAATATAGTGAATCTGACATCAATGTGCTTCATTCTCTCATGATACATTGGATTCTTTGCAAGACATATGGCACTTTGACTGTCGGAAAATATGGTAGGGCAAGATGAATCTCCACAAAGCTCAGTGTATAAACCTCTCAACCAGATAGATTCTTTGCATGCCTCGAAAATTGCCACATACTCAACATCAGTAGTAGAACAAGCCATAATAGACTGCAAAGTTGCTCTCCAACTCACAGCACAATCACCAATGGTGAAAACATAACCTGTGAGTGATCTTCTCTTATCCAAATCATCAGCAATCAGAATCAACAAAACCAACAAGTCAATCCCCAGTTTTCTGAGACTATAAATAAGCATTAGAAGTACCTCGCAGGTATCTAAGAATCCACTGAAATGCTTTCCAATGCTCTTTTCCAGGATTAGCCATGTATCTACTGACAACACTCAATGCATATGATAAATCAGGACAAGAACAAACCATGGCATACATAAGTGAATCAACTGCACTTGAATAGGGAACTCTAGACATGTACTCAATATCTGCATCTGACTTAGTACATAAAGCTGATGATAATTTGAAGTGTGCCAGTAATGGAGTACTCACCGGCTTGGGATTATGCATATTAAAATGACAAAGAACTTTATCAATATATCCCTTCTGACTTAGATATACTTTTCCAGATGGTCTATCTCTGGATATTTTCATGCCAAGTACTTTCTCTGTTGCACCCAAATCCTTCATCTCAAATTCATTACTCAATTGCTTCTTTAGTTCATTAATCTCTAACATATTCTTTGCAGGCATATCATCAACATGAAGGAACAAATAAATAGTTGAACCATTGAAAGTTTTAAAATAAACACAACTATCATACCTAGACCTTTTGAAACCTTGAGAGAGCATAAAGGTGTCAAATCTCTTGTACCATTGTCTAGGGGATTGCTTCAATCCATAAAGAGAATTCTTTAACTTACGGGCAAGCTTTTCTTTTCAAGGAATAACAAAACCTTCAGGTTGGTCCATATAAATATCCTCCTCTAATTCTCCATGTAAGAATGTAGTTTTAACATCCAATTGTTCAAGCTCAAAATCATTCATGGCAACAATACTGAGTAAAGTGCGAATAGAGCTATGCTTCACAACAGGAGAAAAGACTTCGTTATAGTCAATACCTGGAATTTGACTGTAACCTTTAACAACTAACCTTACTTTATATCTTGTCTCATCATTAGGAGAAACACCTTCTTTTCTTTTGAAAGCTCAATTGCGATGAATAGGCTTCTTCTCTCTAGGCAATCTTACTAAATTCCAAGTGTCATCTTTTTCAAGTGATTTCATCTCATCATGCATAGCAGTCATCCACTTATTACTATCACAAGAAATAATAGCCTCGGGATATGAATAAGGCTCAACATTACCTTCAATTTCTTCTGCAACAGATAAAGCAAAAGAAACAATATTGCACTCTTCAATTAACCTTTTAGGTTTATTAATACCTCGCCCAACTCTGTCACCTGTGAGATTCCAACTGGGTGGAACAATATGCTGATTTGGAGTGGGAGTGACATGTTCATCATCAATGATGGGGTCATCATGTGCATCAACATTTTCCTTATCATAGGTATCCCCTGAATCAATACATGCTCCACCTGAACAGTAGGCTATTGTTCACTCTCAACAGGAACATTAGTAGATGGAACATCATGTAACATAGCAGATTCATTAAAGATAACATTTTTGCTAATAACAACCTTCTGTGTATCATGATTCCATAATTTAAAACCTTTAACACCAGATTTGTAACCAAGAAAGATGCACTTAATAGCCCTAGGATCCAACTTTCCATTATCAACATGAGAGTAAACAGTGCAACCAAAAACTCCCAACCGTGAATAATCAGCAGGTGAACAGACCATACCTCAATTGAACTTTTCTTATTAAGAGCAATAGATGGTGAACGATTAATGAGATAACAAGCAGTGGAAGCGGCCTCAGCCATGCAAACCTGCATTGGACAACATGCAACGGACTTTGGAAATAATGGTCATGTTTATACGCTCAACAACACCATTTTGTTGAGGAGTATAAGGAATGGTGTGATGTTTGACAATGCCTTTAGACTTGCAATAATTTGCAAATTGCTTAGAACGGATTTCCATACCATTATCAGTTCGAAGTATTTTTACCTTCTTTTCAGTTTGCCTTTCAATCATAATCTTCCACTCCTTAAAAGCTGAGAATGCTTGATATTTATGCTTCAAGAAATAAGGCCATACTTTTCTTGAATAATCATCAATAATAGTCAACATGTAACTAGCACCACCTAGTGAATTTCTAAGAGACGGTCCCCATAAATCAGAATGAACATAATCATGAATACCTTCAGTTGTATGAACCGAAGTATTGAACACCCTCTTGTGCTTGACGAAGATACAGTGCTCACAAAATTTTAATTTACCAGTTTCCTATCCTTTATGAAGACCTCTCTTATTTAACTATGTTAAACCAAGTTCACTCATATGTCCAAGACGCATATGCCAAAGGTTAGCAGCATCACAATCAGAATTCTTTGAAATAACTGGAGTAGCGTTACCTGAAATGGTAGAATCTCGAACGTAATAAAGACCATTGGTAACTTAAATCACCTTTCATCACAACAAGGGAGCCTTTGGTGACCTTCAAAACACTATTTCTACCTGAATACTTGTACCCCTTTGCATCAAGGGCACTAACAGAGATAAGATTTCTCTTCATCTTCGGAATATACCGAACATCTGTCAAAAGTTATGATTGTGCCATCGAACATCTTGATTCGAACGGAACATATGCCTTCAATCTTGCATGGTGAATTATCAACACCCAAAACGGAACCAGCAGAAGTAGTAGAATCACAAGTATTAAACCAATCTCTATGCAGGCACATATGAAAAGTACATGCAGTGCCAAGTACCCACTCATCATTGGTCTCAGCACATCCAGCAGTAACAATAAGAACATCATCGGAACTATCATCACGAGCAACATTAGCAGAATTTTCACCTTGTTTGTTACCTTTCCTCTTTTCTTTATTATGCAACTTGAAACATTATGAGATGTCATGCCCGTCTCTCTTGCAATATCTGTAATATTTCTTGTCTCTGGATTGTGACCGGCCCCTATAGACATTCTTACTTTTGCCTTTGTTTCCATTATGTGAGTTCTTCTCCTTTGTCTTGTCGCGAATAGATAATCCCTCAGCTTGGGATGAACTTGAACCATCATGAGGCACCATTACTTTCATCTTCTCCTTAGAGTTCAAAGCTTCATAAACTTCATTAAGCATGAGAGTATCATGATTGTATAATATGGTGCCTCTAAAATTGGTAGAAGAACTTGGTAGTGAACAAAGTAACATTAAAGCAGTATCTTCGTCTTCACACTTAACTTCCATTGTAGCTAGATTGGATATAATCTATTTAAATTCTGAAATATGATTCAAAACATTACCTCCATCAGGTAACCTGTGCAGGAATGATTTTTGCTTCAGATGCATCTTGCTGGTAAGATCTTTAGCATGCAAACCCCTTCCAGCTTTAACCATAGGGCGGCGGCAGTTTTCTCGCTCAAAACTTCCTACAAAATATTATTATGCAAATGAAGTCGAATTTGTAACAAAGCCTTAGGATCCCTTCTTTTTTCCTCATCGCTAAGTCTGGAATTCGGTTCTTCCCAAAACTATCCAGTGCATCATCATAGTCAGCTTGTGCCAACAACGCCCACATCTTGACTTGCCAAAAGGTAAACCTTGTGTCACGGTCTAGCAGCGGAAGATCGTACTTCATGGATGCCATGAGTAAATTAAATATGTGTACACAAAGTAGTACAAGTCGAGAGAAAAATTCTTGACAGAATTTAATATGCGGAGCAAAAAAATCTGAGTAAAATAGATAGCACCTAGTAGCTCTGCAGACCTAGCAGTTGAACAGAGAACAAAAATATGTACTAGTACTAATGACTAGTACAGTCTCACGTGAGAAGTAAAGTACTACAGTAGTAGTACTACCTGGCTTCAACGATCTCTGGTCTGAGCCCTCTCACAATGCTCCACCTTATACAGGTGCTAAGCCTGCCATGTAGGAAAAAAATGTGACGTGTCAATGTAATTAAGAGGAGAGAGATGAGTGTGGTGACCCCAGGAAGAAACAATGCCAAGCGCGAGAACTAGGAAAACACTTACATGGAAGAAGCACACCAATGCATGAAGAACTTTAGTGGCAAAATCATTAAATGAAGGATGCTTAGCACCAACAAGTTAAGCACCTATGCATTGGGAGCTTTAGTTGCTAAAGTTTTTAATGTACTTAGCACCTCATGTAAGCACCAATGCATTGAAGGTAGCCTGATGAGTAGCAGCAGCACGATATGTCAAATCTCCTTGGGACTTGAATACTGTATGCAGGAGCGGCAGTGAAAGATGGCGACTTGCTCCTGAACTTGGACGCGAAGACGTGGTTGTCCGTGTCAAAACCGGCGGATCTCGGGTAGGGTGTCCTGAACTGTGCGTCTAAGGCTAATGGTAACAGGAGGCAGGGGACACAATGTTTACCCAGGTTCGGGCCCTCTCTATGGAGGTAATACCCTACTTCCTGCTTGATTGATCTTGATGATATGAGTATTACAAGAGTTGATCTACCACGAGATCATAGAGGCTAAACCCTAGAAGCTAGCCTATGATTATGATTGTTCTTGTCCTATGGACTAAACCCTCCGGTTTATATAGACAATGGAGGGGGCTAGGGTTACACAGAGTCGGTTACAGAGAAGGAAATCTACATATCCGGATAGCCAAGCTTGCCTTCCATGCAAAGGAGAGTCCCACCCAGACACGGGACGAAGTCTTCAATATTGTATCTTCATAGTCCAACAGTCTGGTGCAAGTACATAGTCCGGCTGTCCGAGGACCCCGTAATCCAGGACTCCCTGAGTAGCCCCTGAACTAGGCTTCAATGATGATGAGTCCGGCGCGTAGTTTGTCTTCAACATTGCAAGGCGGGTTCCTTCTCCAAATACACCAAGGTAGATTTTGAATACATGAATCGTGTCCGGCTCTGCAAAACAAATTCCACATACCACCGTAGAGAGCGCAACATTCCACAAATCTAATCTGCTGACAACTTTTCATAGCGTGACATCACGTCGCGGCCAGGTTATTATATGAACCGTTTTTCTCAACCTGTTGCTGCATGTCTTGCGATGCAGTTTTATTGGCACGTCTTGTCGAAGCAGAGATCGTGTTCCCCTTATCACGGGATTCTCATCAATACGGGCGTGGGTAACCCAACCGTGCCGTTAGTATGATTCCTCGGTTTTAGGCTAGTTCCAAACGGCCACGCGGAGGACGCTTGATATTCACCCTCTTTATAAAGAGGTCAAGACCTGTACTTCTCTTTCCATGCCTGATCCTTCCCTTCCCCTACCTCGTGTTCGAACACCCAAGGTTCAGGTTAAGCGCCCGGACCTTCAACCATGTCCGGATCCAACCTTCAAGGCCGGTGGATGGCCTCTTCTGTCACAGAGGAGGACATCAAAAAGCTTAGGGAGGCTAGGTATCTGACCGCCAAAATCCCTCATAGGCTACCTGCTCAAGGGCAGGTCATCCCCACTCCCGAACCCAATGAGAGTGTCGTATTCGTTTCCCACTTCCTTCGAGGGCTAGGCTTTAGTCTTTATCCCTTCGTTAGAGGGCTCATGTTCTATTACGGGCTAGATTTACATGATCTAGCTCCAGATGCCTTCCTTCACATCTCGTCGTTTATCGCCATGTGTGAGCCCTTCCTCCGCATTACCCCTCACTTCGGTTTGTGGCTCAAGACCTTTAATGTGAAGCCGAAGATGATCGACGGGCGACACGCAAAGTGCGGAGGCACTATAATAAGAAAAGGCACCGACGCCCTATGGCCAAAGGGCTCCTTTCCGGAGGTGTCCGACATATGGCAGCGGGAGTGGTTTTACATCACAGCTCCCAGAGGTACAAAGTGGGTGATAACCCACAAGTATAGGGGATCACAACAGTTTTTGAGGGTAGAGTATTCAACCCAAATTTGTTGATTCGACACAAGGGGAGCCAAAGAATATTCTCAAGTATTAGCAGCTGAGTTGTCAATTCAACCACACCTGGAAACTTAATATCTGCAGCAAGGTGCTTAGTAGCAAAGAAATATGATAGTGGTGGTAACGGTAACAAAAGTAAAGACAACAAAAGTAATGGTTTTGGTATTTTGTAGTGATTGTAGCAGTAGCAACAGAAAAGTAAATAAGCGAGAACCAGTATATGGAAAACTCGTAGGCACCGGATTAGCGATGGATAATTATGCCGGATGTGGTTCATCATGTAACAGTCATAACATAGGGTGACACAGAACTAGCTCCAGTTCATCAATGTAATGTAGGCATGTATTCTGTAAATAGTCATACGTGCTTATGGAAAAGAACTTGCATGACATCTTTTGTCCTACCCTCCCGTGGCAGCGGGGTCCTATTGGAAACTAAGGGATATTAAGGCCTCCTTTTAATAGAGAACGAGAACAAAGCATTAGCACATAGTGAATACATGAACTCCTCAAACTATGGTCATCACCAGGAGTGGTACCAATTATTGTCACTTCGGGGTTGCCGGATCATAACACATAGTAGGTGACTATAGACTTGCAAGATAGGATCTAGAACACACATATATTCATGAAAACATAATAGGTTCAGATCTGAAATCATGGCACTCGGGCCCTAGTGACAAGCATTAAGCATAGCAAAGTCATAGCAACATCAATCTCAGAACATAATGGATACTAGGGATCAAACTCTAACAAAACTAACTCGATTACATGATAAATCTCATCCAACCCATCATCGTCCAGCAAGCCTACGATGCAATTACTCACGCACGGCGGTGAGCATCATGAAATTGGTGATGGAGGATGGTTAATGATAACAACGACGACAAATCCCCCTCTCCGGAGCCCTGATCGGACTCCGGATTAGCCCTCCCGAGAGAGATTAGGGCTTGGCGGCGGCTCCGTATCGTAAAACGCGATGAAACTTTCTCTCTGATTTTTTTCTCCCCGAAAGCCAATATATGGAGTTGGAGTTAGCGTCGGAGGGCCACCAGGGGGCCCACGAGGTAGGGGGGCACGCCCAGGGGGGAGGGGCGCGCCCCCACCCTCGTGAACAGGGTGTGGGCCCCCTGGCCTTCATCTTTGGCGAGGATTTTTTATTATTTATTCTAAGATATTCCGTGGAGTTTTAGGTCATTCCGAGAACTTTTGTTTTCTGCACATAAAACAACACCATGGCAATTCTGCTGAAAACAGCGTCAGTCCGGGTTAGTTCCATTCAAATCATACAAGTTAGAGTCCAAAACAAGGGCAAAAGGGTTTGGAAAAGTAGATACGACGGAGACATATCAACTCCCCCAAGCTTAAACCCTTGCTTGTCCTCAAGCAATTCAGTTGACAAACTGAAAGAGAAAAAGAAAAACTTTTACAAACTCTGTTTGCTCTTGTTGTTGTAAACATGAAAAGCCAGCATTCAAGTTTCAGCAACTATTATGAACTTACATACTCACAATAACACGTAGGTCTCACAATTACTCATATCAATAGCATTATCAGCTAGCGAGCCATAATAATAAAACTCGGATGACAACACTTTCTGAAAATAATCATAATGTGACATAACAAAATGGTATCTCGCTAGCCCTTTCTGAGACCGCAAAACATAAATGCAGAGCACCTTTAAAGATCAAGGACTGACTAAACATTGTAATTCATGGTAAAAGAGATCCAGTCAAGTCATACCCAATATAAACCAATCATAATGAATGCAAACGACAGTGTGCTCTCCAGCGGGTGCTTTTTAATAAGAAGGGTGATGACTCAACGTAAAAGTAAATAGATAGGCCCTTCGCAGAGGGAAGAAGGGATTTGTAGAGGTGCCAGAGCTCGGTTTTGAAATAGAGATAAATTATATTTTGAGTGGAATATTTCATTGTCAACATAACAACTAAAAGACGACGATATCTTCCATGCTAAACAGATTATAGGCGGTTCCCAAACAGAATGGTAAAGTTTATACTCCCCCTCCTCCACAAACATCAATCCATGGCTTGCTCGAAACAACGAGTGCCTCCAACATTCAACGGGTCCCAAGGGGAGTTTTGTTTGCAGTTATTTTGATTTAGTTTGCATAAAGCATGGGACTGGGCATCCCAAATACCAGCCATTTTCTCGTGAATGAGGAGCGGAGTCCACTCCTCTTGAGAATAACCCGCCTAACACGGAAGATAAGGGCAGCTCTAGTTGACATATGAGCTATTCGAGCATGCAAAACAAAATGTTTATTTGAAGGTTTAGAGTTTGGCACATACAAATTTACTTGGAACGGCAGGTAAATACCGCATATAGGAAGGTATGGTGGACTCATATGGAATAACTTTGGGGTTTAAGGAGTTTGGATGCACAAGCAGTATTCCCGCTTAGTACAGGTGAAGGCTAGCAAAAGACAGGGAAGCGACCAACTGAGAGAGCGACAACAGTCGTAAACATGCATTAAAATTAATTCACACCGAGTACAAGCATGAGTAGGATATAATCCACCATGAACATAAATATTATGAAGGCTATGTTGATTTGATTCAACTACATGCGTGAACATGTGCCAAGTCGAGTCACTCAATGCATTTAAAGGAGGATACCACCCCATCATACCACATCATAATCATTCTAATAGCATGTTGGCACGCAAGGTAAACCATTATAACTCATAGCTAATCAAGCATGGCACAAGCAACTATAATCTCTAAATGTCATTGCAAATATGTTTACTTCATAATAGCTGAATTAGGAAAGATGAATCATCATATTTACAAAAACAAAAGAGGTAGAGTTCGTACCAGCTTTTCTCTTCTCAATAAGTCCATCATATATCATCATTATTGCCTTTCACTCGCACGACCGAATGGTGTGTATAATAATAAGAGTGCACGTGCATTGGACTAAGATGGAATCTGCAAGCATTCAACTCAAAAGAGAAGACAAGTAATATGGGCTCTAGGTTTAAATAATCAATCATGCATATAAGAGCCACTAAGCATTTTCAATATGGTCTTCTCGACCCCCAAAGAAAGAAAAAGAAATAAAAACTATTTACACGGGAAAGTTCCCAACAAGCAAAAGAAGAACGGGAAATATTTTTGGGTTTTCTTTTTAATTCTACTACAAGCATGAAAAGTAGAATAACTAATTTTTTTTCTTAAGGTTTAACAAACACACAAGAAGAAAGCAGGAAAAAGAAAAATAACCTAGCATGGATATTACAGCGAAAAAGTATGAGCACCGACATCTAGCAATGAGTGTGTGTGAACATAAATGTAATGTCGGTGGGAATACGTACTCCCCCAAGCTTAGGCTTTTGGCCTAAGTTGGTCTATTGCCAGGGTTGGCCTGGCGGATATCCGTAGGTGAAGCTGGGGTCGTACTGCGACGCAGCGGCTATTGCCGCCTGAGCTGTAGCGTGGAGTCGAGCAGCCTCCACTCCTCTTTCGTACTCATCTGCCTCCTCTCTGGTAATAATATATCTCCCTCTCGTCTGAAAATCAAAGAAGGTAGGAACAGGAAGAGCAACACGGACCACATGTCGTTTGTTAAAGATTAATCAATACTGGTAAGGTGGTCCAGTCCTCTCAATGAACTGGTGGGAAAACATAGAATCAAGATCTAAATAAGAAGATGGTAACTCCATATCACCCTCACGAATGTCTACATCAAGAAAATTAGCTAAACGGGTTGCATAAATTCTTCCAAAGAAATCTCCGTTATGCCTATTCTGATGCAACCTACGAGCTACAATGGTGCCCAAATGATAAGATTGGTCTCCTAACACAGCACTTCTAAGAATGCTGAGATCAGGGGCACACATGTGACATGCTTCATCCTTAGCAGTTATACATCTACCAATGAAGAGAGCAAAATAATGTATAGCAGGAAATTGAATGCTCCCTATAGTGGCCTGTGCTATATCTCTAGATTCCCCCATAGTTATTCTAGCAAGAAAGTCTCTATATTCGGCTTTAGGGGGATCCCGGATACTACCCCAAGATGGAAGTTTGCATGCAAGAGTGAAATCCTCTAAGTCCATGGTATAAGATTTGTCATAAAGGTCAAACATGACTGAAGGAGAATTACGCGAAGTTGTAAAATCAAACCTCCCCACAAATGAACTTGTGAGGTAACGATACTGTGGGCATTTATCAGCCTCAAAGTCCTCAAGACCGGCATTACGCACATATGCATAGAATTCTTCTTTAATTCTCACTTGATTCATAAAATTTTCTAAGGGCCATTGACAGGGCCTCACGAGTGCGTCTCTTGGTGGTTCCTCGTCAGCATCACGTATTGCAAGCCTAGGACCTTGCTTCCTTGAAGGACCACCTTGGAACATCCTCCTAAGCATATTGTTTCCTCTGAAAAATTTCTAAAATTTTTAGTAACTTCAAATAAAAGTGAACCAACTTCAATAAAATCGATAGCAACAACTCCCACAAGTGCCTAGGGCATATATCAAGCATTGGAACTACTTGGAACCATATAAATTTGACATGCAAGCTCAAAAACATGGTCACCTATGCAACACAAATTTGCAATGAATAAAGCACTAGAACAAAAACTAATTGGACCAATGGAGGAGTCACATACCAAGGAACAATCTCCCCAAGCAGTTTTGCAAGAGGTGCTTTAAGAAAGGAGATCAAAAATCACAGCAACGGGGGCTGGAACTCGTGCTTGAGTTGGTTTTTTGTGTTTGTGTGAGACAGAGGAAGAAGATGGGTGCAGGGATAAGTGGAGGAGGGCCACCGTGGGCCCACGAGGCAAGGGGGCGCGCCCAGGGGGGTAGGGCGCGCCCTCCACCCTCGTGGCCAGGTGGCAGCTCCCCCCGTGGTAATTTTTGCACAGTAAATTCTCAAATATTCCCAAAAAAATCATATTAAATTGGCATGGCATTCTGAGGACTTTTATTTTCGGGATATTTTTATATTGCATGGATAAGTCAGGAAACAGACAGAAAAATACTATTTTACTTTATTTCTATTGAATAACAGAAAATATAAAGAGGGTACAGAAGGTTGTGCTTCTAGTTTCATCCATCTCGTGATCATCAAAGTGAACCCACTAACAAGGTTGATCAAGTCTTGTTAATAAACTCATTCCGAATAATCACGGAACCGGAGAAATTTCGAATGACACTAAGTTACCTCAACGGGGATATGAAAATCCCCAACAATGAGAATATCATACTTTTTCTTGACAGTAGGGAGAGGAAATTCAAAACCTCCAAATATAATCGATGGATTTTTTCCAATAGAGTTGATACTATAAACTTGAGGTTGTTTCCTCGGAAAATGTATCGTGTGCTCATTGCCATTAACATGAAAAGTGACATTGCCTTTGGTGCAATCAATAACAGCCCCTGCAGTATTAAGGAAAGGTCTTCCAAGAATAATAGACATACTATCATCCTCGGGAATATCAAGAATAACAAAGTCCGTAAAAATAGTAACGTTTGCAACCACAACAGGCACATCCTCACAAATACCGACAGGTATAGCAGTTGATTTATCAGCCTTTTGCAAAGATATTTCAGTAGGTGTCAACTTATTCAAGTCAAGTCTACGATATAAAGAGAGAGGCATAACAGTGACACCGGCTCCAAGATCACATAAAGCAGTTTTAACATAATTTCTCTTAATGGAGCATGGTATAGTAGGCACTCCGGGATCTCCAAGTTTCTTTGGTATTCCACCCTTAAAAGTATAATTATCAAGCATGGTGGAAATTTCAGCTTCAGGTATCTTTCTTTTATTAGTAATGATATCCTTCATATACTTAGCATAAGGATTTGTTTTGAGCACATCAGTTAATCGCATACGCAAAAAGGTGGGTCTAATCATTTCAGCAAAGCGCTCGAAATCCTCATCATCCTTTTTCTTGGATGGTTTCGGAGGAAAAGGCATGGGTTTCTGAACCCATGGTTCTCTTTCTTTACCATGTTTCCTAGCAACGAAATCTCTTTTATCATAACGTTGATTCTTTGATTGTGGGTTATCAAGATCAACAGCAGGTTCAACTTCTAGATCATTATCATTACTAGGTTGAGCATCAACATGAATATTATCATTGACATTATCACTAGGTTCATGTTCATCACCTGATTGTGTTTCAGCATCAGAAACAGAGATGTCATTTGGATTCTCAGGTGGTTCAGCAATAGGTTCACTAGATGTTTGCAAAGTCCTATCATTTTTATTTTTCTTCCTCTTAGAAGGACTAGGCATATCAATATTATTTCTTTGAGAATCTTGCTCGATTCTCTTAGGGTGGCCTTCAGGATACAAAGGTTCCTGAGTCATTCTACCAGTTCTACTAGCCACTCTAACAGCATAATCATTTTTCTTACTATTCATTTCATCTAGCATTTCTTTATGTGCTTTAAGTACTTGTTCTACTTGAGTGGTAACCATAGAAGTATGTTTGCTAACAAGTTTAAGTTCACCTCTAATATCAGCCATATAATCACTCAAGCATTTAATCATAAAGGTATTCTGTTTTAATTGTCTACCAAAATAAGCATTAAAGTCATCTTGCTTAAACATAAAGTCATCAAACTCATCCAAGCACTGACTAGCAATTTTAGTAGGAGGGACTTCAGCTTTATCATATCTATAGAGAGAATTTACCTTTACTACCTGTGTCAGGATATCGGGAGGTTCTTCAGTAAATAATTAATTGAGATCGTATACTTCTTCAATAGGCGGTAAATTAAGACCATGTATTTCTTCAATAGGAGGTAAATTCTTAACATCTTCAACTTTAATACCTTTTTCTTTCATAGATTTCTTTGCCTCTTGCATATCTTCGGGACTGAGAAATAGAACACCTCTCTTCTTCGGAGTTGGTTTAGGAATAGGCTCAGTAATTGGCTCAGGAGTTGGCTCAAGAGGTGCCCAATTATTTTCATTTGCCAACATATTATTCAATAGAATTTCAGCGTCATCCGGTGTTCTTTCCCTGAAAAGAGAACCAGCACAACTATCCAGGTAATCTCTAGAAGCATCAGTTAGTCCATTATAAAAGATATCAAATATTTTAGGTTTCTTAAGAGGATGATCAGGCAAAGCATTAAGTAACTTGAGAAGCCTCCCCCAAGCTTACGGGAGACTCTCTTCTTCAATTTGCACAAAATTGTATATTTCCCTCAAAGCAGCTTGTTTCTTATGAGCAGGGAAATATTTAGCAGAGAAGTAATAAATCATATCCTGGGGACTTTGCACACAGGCAGGATCAAGAGAATTAAACCATTTCTTAGCATCACCCTTTAATAAGAACGGAAATATTTTGAGTATATAAAAGTGGCGCGATCTCAGATTATTGGTAAACAGGGCAGCTATTTCATCTAACTTACGAAGATGTGCCACAACAGTTTCAGATTCATAGCCATAAAAAGGATCGGATTCAACCAAAGTAATTATATCTAGATCAACAGACATATCATAATAATACTGATCAGGAACACAGATAGGTGAAGTAGAAAAAGCAGGGTCAGGTCTCATCCTACCTCTAAAAGATTCTTTACTCCACTTAATTAATGACCTCTTATGTTCAGGTTTATCCAGACAAGCAAGAATAGCTTCATAAGATTCATTATTAAAAAGATAACCCTCAGGAATAACATGCATAGGTTCATCATCACTCACATTATCGTGTTCAGGTTCACTAATTTCTCTTTCTCTAGACCTAGCAATTTGCTCATCAAGATATTCACCAAGTGGCACAGTAGTATCAAGCATAGAAGTAGTTTCATCATAAGTATCATGCATAGTAGAAGTGGCATCATTAATAACATGCGACATATCGGAATTCATAGCAGTAGTAGGTTTAGGTGTCGCTAGCTTACTCATAACAAAAGGTGAATCAAGTGCAGAGCTAGATGGCCGTTCCTTACCTCCCCTCGTAGTTGAGGGATAAATTTTTGTCTTAGCGTCTTTCAAGTTCTTCATAGTGTCCAGCAGATATAAATCCCAAGTGACTCAAAGAATAGAGCTATGCTCCCTGGCGACGGCGCCAGAAAAAGGTCTTGATAACCCACAAGTATAGGGGATCGCAACAGTTTTCGAGGGCAGAGTATTCAACCCAAATTTGTTGATTCGACACAAGGGGAGCCAAAGAATATTCTCAAGTATTAGCAGCTGAGTTGTCAATTCAACCACACCTGGAAACTTAATATCTGCAGCAAGGTGTTTAGTAGCAAAGAAATATGATAGTGGTGGTAACGGTAACAAAAGTAAAGACAACAAAAGTAATGTTTTTGGTATTTTGTAGTGATTGTAGCAGTAGCAACGGAAAAGTAAATAAGCGGAACCAGTATATGGAAAACTCGTAAGCACCGGATTAGCGATGGATAATTATGCCGGATGTGGTTCATCATGTAACATTCATAACATAGGGTGACACAGAACTAGCTCCAGTTCATCAACGTAATGTAGGCATGTATTCCGTAAATAGTCATACATGCTTATTGAAAAGAACTTGCATGACATCTTTTGTCCTACCCTCCCGTGGCAGCGGGGTCCTATTGGAAACTAAGGGATATTAAGGCCTCCTTTTAATAGAGAACGAGAACAAAGCATTAGCACATAGTGAATACATGAACTCCTCAAACTATGGTCATCACTGGGAGTGGTCCCAATTATTGTCACTTCGGGGTTGCCGGATCATAACACATAGTAGGTGACTATAGACTTGCAAGATAGGATCTAGAACACACATATATTCATGAAAACATAATAGGTTCAGATCTGAAATCATGGCACTCGGGCCCTAGTGACAAGCATTAAGCATAGCAAAGTCATAGCAACATCAATCTCAGAACATAATGGATACTAGGGATCAAACCCTAACAAAACTAACTCGATTACATGATAAATCTCATCCAACCCATCACCGTCCAGCAAGCCTACGATGCAATTACTCACGCACGGCGGTAAGCATCATGAAATTGGTGATGGAGGATGGTTGATGATGATGACGGCGACGAATCCCCCTCTTCGGAGCCCCGATCGGACTCCGGATCAGCCCTCCCGAGAGAGATTAGGGCTTGGCGGCGGCTCCGTATCGTAAAACATGATGAAACTTTCTCTCTGATTTTTTTCTCCCCGAAAGCCAATATATGGAGTTGGAGTTGGCGTCGGAGGGCCACCAGGGGGCCCACGAGGTAGGGGGGCGCGCCTAGGGGGAGGGGCGTGCCCCCACCCTCGTGAACAGGGTGTGGGCCCCCTGGCCTTCATCTTTGGCGAGGATTTTTTATTATTTATTCTAAGATATTCCGTGGAGTTTCAGGTCATTCCGAGAACTTTTGTTTTCTGCACATAAAACAACACCATGGCAATTCTGCTGAAAACAGCGTCAGTCCGGGTTAGTTCCATTCAAATCATACAAGTTAGAGTCCAAAACAAGGGCAAAAGTGTTTGGAAAAGTAGATACGACGGAGACGTATCAGCGGGCAGCCGCCCCAGCCTTCCGCTCTGCCCCTCCACCCCAACTGGCATCATGGATCAACAAAGGGCTGGACTGTGGGCCAGTTAATGACGTGCTGACATCGCAAAGCCGCATCCGAGATCTTCTTGAGAGGGATATCAGTCTCATCAAAGTAATTCAAGTAATGTTAGTTCGTCGGGTCCTGCCTTGCCAACGTCGATCTCTCCGTATGTGGGAGTTCAACCCGGAAGGACCGCGAACCCTTCAACACTTCTTCGGCATGACGCCCGAAGGAATGTACCGATTATTCTTTGGATCATGAATAAAGTGTCCGGACACCACCGAGGATGCGGGTCTCAACTGCAACCGTCCAGATACCCAAGGAAGTAACTCCGCGACCGAACATGCTGTCATTATATTTGTTGCAACATTATTCTGAAAAACTACCCTCTGCCAGAACTGGATAAGAAAGGCGGAGAGGATCAGGTGTTCGGCCCCTCTTCTCGAAGGCTCGCCGGATCCTGTAACTAGGATGCTGGCTCGCGCACCATATCAAGCGCTATCAGGAGAAGACGAGGGGAGGAATAGGGAAGCCAAAAGTGGGCTTCATGTGTTAAACATCCAAACCAGGGGAATTAATGCCTCCGCGGAGGAGGATGGCCAGGGAGGTGAATCTAGAATCCCCTCTCCCACAGGAAGAAAAGGGCCGCCCCTGAAGACTTGGAAACGGAGGTTTCCAAATGAGCGAAGAAACCCTCACCAGGGGGTCCTACCCCGGAGGGCGTCCTTAGCGCAGAGCGCCCACAAGGGGGCCAGCCATCAACCAAACTATAAGTAATCAAAGGCACATTAGTAAATATGCCCTGCTTTATCCCTGAGAATAACAATCGTGACGTATGCTTTGTAGTCCGGCTCATAGCCCTTCTCAACAATGTTTGTCTTCGGGGGATCTTCTTCCGGAGATGATGGAGAGCGAAACGCCTCCTCCTGCTTCCCCACCTCATGAGGCGGATGACCCTGAGGTGTCGTCGCGGAGGATTTCCCCTGATCCGCAAAGGCCAGAAGGTAACTCTTTGGCCGCCCAAAGTCCGGAATTCTCGGCCCCTAAGGAAACCAACAGAAGAAGCCCGGGATTGTCCGGCGTGCAGCTGGACACATTGATGGGTCTTCTGGAGCAAGCGACTATCTCAGAGGCACATCGTACCTTAATGGGTATGGTGGTTGAGAGGATTTCATCCGCAAAGAGCGGGTTGGATGAAGCTTTTACGAGCCTGCTAAGAGGCTTTGAGGTACGCAAAGTAATATGTATATTTTTGACTGTACAGCATATGCAAGGTGTGCTTTGTATAGTTATTAGCCCCTGAGATTCTGGTTGCCGTCCAAACGTGGCGAGCAGAGGATCATAGTCTTAGGTAATGATAGCACTGCTTTCGTGCGCAGACAGCTGCAGATCCGGTGGCTGACTGAACTGCTGAATTTGCCGAGTTGAGGCGGCAACTTGACGTGGCGGATGCGTACATCACGCTTGTTAACAAGCGGCTTGACGAGGCACAAGGTATGTGTCGGCGTTCTGGGAACGGGGGTCCCCAGACTTGCCTGCCTGTGGCCTGCGGCGTGGCTCAAGCAAAGGCCCAGTGTAGCCCAGCTTCATCAACTCAAGCTCAAGACCCTTGCGAGGGGCCAAGCCTCGTGGGGCGGACGACAGGAAGCTTCCTCAGGAGCAGCCTCATCAGGCAGGTTCGCGAGGAGGCGGAGAGATCAAGGCAGGACACCTCGCGAGGAGCCCGTGATGCAAGCCATGACGATCGAGACCAGGCGGGCGCCAGGCGGGTGTCGGCCTGGGCAGCGTCCTTATTTACCCTTTGGTGCAAAGGGGGCAAGCACGGCCAAGGCATCAGGCAAAGGTTACGGTTTCGGTGCAACAAGACCAAGACCAGCACAACGGCAGGTTGGAAGTCATCATGGAGCCCAGGGCGGCGTCACCGCTAGAGTCTTTGGCAGTCGAAGACCAACTTTAGTCAGGATAAGTGTACTAGATGTTCCCCTTCGAAATGGCCAATTGTTGGCGCCCTTCCCGCTCATTATTTGGGAAGAGGCCCAGGGCCTCCCTCTATAAATAGGACTAGCCACCACAGAGAAAGGGGGGATCCAGATTGCGCGTAGACTAGAGAGAGGCGACTGAACTCGCCTAAGCAGTTCATCGCACTAGCTCAAGAACAGTCCCTCGCGAGGCTGTTCTCCCCTTGTATTGTTCATCATCAACCCTTGAGGCAATCCACCACACCACACACTGGAGTAGGGTATTACACCACAATGGTGGCCTGAACCAGTATAAACCTCGTGTCCCTTGTGTGTTCTCCTTCCTAGCTTAGATTCTTTGCGAGGCTTCGAGACGTTGTTGGTAGGGGAAAGATGTTCGTGCGCACCCCAGAGTTCGAACCTCAAGGGTCTGCCGGAACCCGAAATCCGACATTTGGCGCGCCAGGTAGGGGGTGCGCCGGAATCTTTCTTCCGCTGGTCGCGTGTGATTTTCCGTCGTATCCATGGCTGACGCTCGTCGGGCTCGCGTCGAGCGTCGGGCTGCTCTCGCCACCCACGTCGCCCAGACGGCGCCCGTCGGCGGACGCCCTGTCTTTCCCCATCGCCTGCCGCCAACGCCACTCCAGTGCCCCCGGTCGTCGCAGCTCTCCTGGGCGGCTCACAGGCACCACCTTCGAGCCGCCACGTCAAGCCGTTCACCCGCCAGATCGGCACCGCCTCCAAGCGCCGAGAAACCCCCCGGGCTGGGTGGCGCCCAAGGCCGATCTGACCTTTAGCTCGGATGATCACCCCTCCAACCCAGGTTGTTCGGGCGCGCTCCCGATGCTATGCACCACCACCATCTGCCAAGTGGCCGTCACCAGGACCCTCATCGACGGTGGTGCTATCCTCAATGTGCTCTCGATGGAAGCCTTCATCCTCCTCCACGTGCCGCGAGAGCGGCTTCAGCCCAGCAGGCCCTTCTCGGGCGCTGGGGGCGGTTCCACCGGCTCCTTGGGACAGATCCGCCTCCTGGTGACCTTTGGCACCTACGACAACTTCCGCACGGAGCTGATCGACTTCGACATCGCCCCCATCGGTCTCCCGTACAACGCCATCCTCGGCTACCCGGACTTGGCCCGGTTCATGGCTGCGACTCACCCGGCATACAACCTCATGAAGATGCCCGGGAGCAACGACGTCCTTACCGTGTTCGGAGACACCGGGGATGCGTTGCAGGCACTGAAGTTTGCTTTCAAGACGGCCGCGGTGGCGCAACCCGCCAGCACAGGTTTCCTCGAGCCCAAGGAGGATGCGCCAGCTAAAAAGAAGCAGCTATTCAGCCAAGACAAGGCGGAGACCAAGCAGGTACCAGGCGACGAGGATGGACCCACTGGCGCTACCTTCACCATAGGCGCCAACCTTGAGGCTGAGCAGGAGGGGGCCCTGGTCAGGTTCCTGCGCGTGAACAAGAAGGTGTTTGCATGGGAGCCTAATCAGCTGGCAGGGGTCCCAAGGGATGTAATTCAACAATATCTCAACGTGTGCCCCAACGTGCGCCCCGTGAAGCAGAAGGCAAGGCAGCAGTCCACTGAAAAGCAGGCCTTCATCGTCCAAGAGACCCGCAAGTTAGAAGCAGCGGGAGTCATTTGCGAGGTCCGCTACCCTGATTGGCTGGCTAACCCTGTTGCCGTGCCAAAAAAGGGAGGAAAGGAACACATGTGTGTCGACTTCACCAACCTCAACAAAGCCTGCCCGCAGGATCCGTTCCCTCTCCCTCGCATCGACCAGATCATCGACTCTACCGCTGAATGTGACCTATTGTGCTTCCTGGATGCCTTCTCGGGCTATCATCAGATCAAGATGGCGGTAGAGGACGTGGAGAAAACGGCCTTCCTGACCCCGTGTGGAGTGTACTGCTATACCTGCATGCCATTTGGGTTGCGCAATGCAGGCGCGACCTTTCAGCAGCTGATGCACATCGCCCTAGGCCGACAGCTCGGGAGGAACGCTGAAGCTTATGTCGATGACATTGTGGTGAAGTCTCGGGAGGCAAAAACCCTGATACAGGACTTGGAAGAAACCTTCACGAGCCTCAATGAAGTGGACCTGCGGCTCAACCCAGAGAAGTGTGTGTTTGGAGTCCCCTCGGGCAAGCTCCTGGGCTTCCTCATGTCCCACGGGGGCATCGAGGCCAACCCAGAGAAGGTTAAGGCAGTCAAAGACATGAGCCCGCCGAAGACCCTCAGAGAAATGCAGAAGCTCACCGGGCGTGTGACCGTGTTAGGACGTTTCATCTCCAAGCTGGGGGAGCGAGCACTGCCCTTCTTCAAGCTGATGAAGAAGAAAGGCCCCTTTGAATGGACTGAAGAGGCCGACAAGGCATTCCAAGATCTCAAGAGGTACCTTACCAGCCCTCCGGTGATGGTAGCTCCGCGCCATCGGGAGCCCTTGGTGCTCTACCTTGCAGCCACCCCCTATTCCGCCAGCGCAGCCCTGGTGGCAAGTAGAGAGGAGCGCCGGACCACGGCCGCAGCCACAGCCCCGGCCGACGCAGAGCAAGGCCAGGAAGGCCTCACGAAGACCACGACCGGGCAGAAAAGGATCAGCCTCATCAGGAGAACGCACCCAGAGCGGAGGAGGCCCCCTCAGGCGACCAAGCGCTGGGGGCCACATCATCTCAGGAGGTACCTCAACCTCCAGAGGACGCGGGCCGTGCCAGCACCCTCAACCTCGTCGAGCACCCGGTATACTTCGTCAGCACGGTGCTGCGGGCCGCGAGGGTGCGGTACCCCATGCCCCAAAAACTCCTCCTCGCGCTATTAGTGGCCTCGCGCAAGCTGCAGCACTACTTTCAAGGCCATCTCATCAAGGTCGTCTCAGCCTACCCCCTGGAAAGGGTACTCAGGAGCCCCAACTCAGTTGGGAGGGTCGCCGAATGGAACATCAAACTGTAAGCATTCCAGCTAGAATTCAGCACGACCAGGGTCATTAAGGGAGCTGCGCTTGCAGATTTCATGGCGGAATGGACAGAGGCACCGGGGCTCAAAACGGGCGAGGACCGGTCACTTTCCCCGGGAAGTGAAGCGCCGGACGGCTGGATGATGTACTTCGATGGAGCATTCTCACAGCAGGGCGCGGGGGCTGGCGCAGTGCTCACATACCCCACTCAGGACAAGCTTTACTATGCTGTGCAGCTCTGCTTCCAGCATGGGGAGAAGGTCTCCAACAACATAGCAGAATATGAGGGCCTGATAGCGGGATTGAAGGCTGCCGTCGCCTTGGGGGTAAAGCGAATCACCATCAAGGGCAATTCACAACTCCTCGTCAACTTCTCCAGCAAAGTATACGAGCCGAAGGACGAGCACATGGAAGCGTATCTCGTGGAGGTCCACAGATGGAGAAACAATTCTGGGGGTTGGAGTTATAGCACGTGCCCCGCGGCACCAACCAAGAGGCTGATGACATTGCCAAGAGGGCATCCAGGCGGCTGCCTTAGGAGCCTGGCGTCTTCGAGGAGCGGCTCTCCAAACCTTCGGCAGCACCATCGCTATCCAGCACGGCACAACCTAGGGAGGAGCTCCCTCAGCCGCCCACCTCGGGAGCCCCGACCTGTGGCCTGGCCTCAGGGGCACGCTCGCTCCTGGCGCTGGAGCCTCAGGAAGGATGCTGGACCGTAGAGTTCAAGGACTACTTGATGCAAGGGACCCTTCCGGAGAAGGAGGAGGACGCGGAGCGTGTGGTGCGGCAGGACACGACCTACTGCATCAAGGACGGAGAGCTCTACCGGAAGCGACCAAATGACGTGTCCTTATGTTGCATTTCCAGGGAGCAAGGAAGGGAGCTTTTGGCAGACATACATGGAGGAGACTGTGGGCACCACTCATCATCACGAACCCTCATTGGGAAGGTGTTCCGCAGCGGGTTCTACTGGCCCACAGCACTCAACGACGTTGTCGAGCTGGTGAAGGCTTGTGAAGCCTGCCAATTCCACACCAAGCAGATCCACTAGCCAGCTCAGGGCCTGCAGACCATACCCCTCTCATGGTCGTTCGCGGTTTGGGGGCTGGACATCCTGGGCCCATTCCCTCGGGCGCCAGGAGGCTATCGTTACCTCTATGTTGCTGTGGACAAGTTCACCAAGTGGGCTGAGGTGGAAGCTGTCCACACCATTCCAGCAGGCTCCGCAGTCAAGTTCATCAGGGGCCTCGTGAGCTGATTCGGGGTGCCCAACCACATCATCACCGACAATGGTTCACAATTCACCAGCAATCTCTTCAAAACATATTGTGCTAACCTTGGAACGCAGATATGATACGCTTCGGTAGCACACCCCCAGAGCAACGGCCAGGCTGAGCGAGCTAACGCGGAAGTCCTGAGGGGCCTCAAAACCCGGACCTTCAAGAAGAAGCGGAGGCCTACGGCAGGGGCTGGTATGACGAGCTCCAGTCTGTGTTGTGGTCCCTCTGCACGACCGCGACCAAGTCGACTGGCGAAACCCCGTTCTTCCTCGTTTACGGAGCTGAGGCCATCCTCCCTCACGAGGTCAGGCATCATTCCACACGGCTCCTGGCGTTCGACGAGACGCAGTAGGACGCCATGCGGGGGACGGATCTCGTGCTGGGGAAGGAATGTCGTCGAGAGGCCGCGCTACGGGCGGCAAGGTATCAACAGGCGCTGCGACGATACCACTGCCACAACATCCGCCCAGAACTCTTGAGGTAGGGGACCTCATGCTCAGACGGGTCCTCTCCAGGGAGGGGTTGCATAGGCTCTCTCCCATGTGGGAGGGCCCATTCAAGGTTGTTCATATTTCCAGGCCCGGCTCCGCGCGCTTGGAGACCCAGGAGGGGGTACCCCTCCAGAACGCATGGAACATTCAACATATCCGAAGGTTCTACCCCTGAGCAAGGCCCGGTGCCTGTGAAGAAGGCCAACGCCTGTGAAGCTGCCGCTTTTTGGAAAAGGCCCGGTGCCTGCGAACAAGGCCAACGCCTGTGAAGCCGCCGCTTTTTGGAAAAGGCCCGGTGCCTATGAAGAAGGCCAACGCCTGTGAAGCTGCCGTTTTTGGAAAAGGCCCGGTGCCTGTGAAGAAGGCCAATGCCTGTGAAGCTCGCCGCCCGTGACACTCTCACGTAATAATGAGCGGGGCTGTACACACCCCGGAGTCTCCGGAGTGCCGCTCTCGGGCCTCGGGGGCTCCCGCCCACGCCCAGTGGCAGCACTTAGCTCCGCGCTGGTGAGAAGACGTCGAAGACTAGATTAGGTGTCGGATGCGGCTTTTTCATTTGCTTTCTGTAGTTGGCTTGTTCGTTCCTATTTGAAGTTTTATTGGAGCTGTTGCCGTCCCTAGCTTGTGACTCTTTGTCTTTTTCACTCACTTGCCTCGTTTTCTCTAGCGCAAGTCTCACGAGGGAGTTGCGCAGGCACCCTCGCGAGTGTTTTCGGCCCCGGTCATTTGAAGCTTTCCTATCCGAGTCCGCTACAGGAGCACCCCTCCCAGTCCGTGCCCCAGGGCGTCGCTACACGAGCACAGGACCTGGGTCGGTCGCCCCCCACAACGGGACCGGAAGCTACCCCTCCTGACTAATCCTTGCAGGACATGAAGCGCACAGCGAGGCCTCGGCCTTAGGAGGCGAGGACCGCGGCAAGCCTCCCCAAGCTAAGTAATTCCCGCACACGGGCATGCGGCATGGGAACACAGCACAGAAATAGCGGAAACAACATGATAATTAACAACAGCAGTTCAACACGCCCCAGCGGGGCCCTGTACTACTTTCTTTTTGCGCAGGGAAGGAAGAAAAACAAAATGGGCACGACTTGCTCGGCACCAACTCGCGGCGAGGGCTCGTAGTACCTCCGGACCTCAGTTAGATTCCTCCTGGCGCTTCACTGAGGTGCGACAGCGGACTGACCCGCTGCCTTCCCCCAGGCAGGCGCGATGGCGCGGGGGCTGGTCGCGGCCACCGCTGGAGGAGCTGCTGTCCGAAGGAGAGTCGCCGAAGCTTGGCAAGCCCCAAGCGCCGTTGACCACGCGCCTGCCGCCATCATCATCTGATCAACGCCGGGGCTGGGTACACGACCATGGTCATCGTCTTCGGGGCAGCACCCAGCACGGCGACCATCTTCCCCGAAAACCCTCACATAGAGGGTGGCATCGCCATCGAACTTGAAGTGCAGGGTGCACCGCTAGCTCAGGCCACGCGCGTGGGCAAACGTTTGCTAGCCGCGGGTCAGGGCTGCATTCCCGGCGACGGAGACATCCAGCGAAGCCCAGGAGGCCCTGGTGCAGCAACCGTCCGCCTGAAGCCAGAGGCCGCCCGGAGCGCCGGCCAGAAGTTCACCTACAAAGAAGCAGGGAAGCTGGAGCCAAGTGCCGGTCGGGTCCGCCGACCACACGACGAACTCCGGCAGTACCTCCGCCGAGTGGAAGCGCGGCCTAGGGGGTCGCGCAACCACGACGTGCCTCCCATGGGCAACCGGGCGCTCATCGCCGCGCAGGGAACCGCCACCACGACCGCGGGAAGCCACTACAGGGGCCGCAAGGTGCTTGCGAGGGCGGCCCCGGCCGCGCTTGGTCGGAGGAGAGTCAGGCCCTTCCCGACGAGCCTTTCCCTTCTCCATGGCCGATGACCTCTTCGGCGGCGCCATGGGGATGGCGAGTAGCTGGGATGGAGAGAAAGGAGTAGCAGGAAGGAATGGACTAAAAGGGCTCACGCCGTTCCATACTTATAGCCGGAGAAGGCCAACCGCCGGCCTCCACGATCGCAGGTAATCATGACCTATTTTTGCGTGCAGGGACTTGTCAAGTCGCGTGGTTGCCGACGCGTCGTGGGGAAGCGGAGACGCCCACGTCCAATCAATCGCCACGCGGAGTCCAAGGTCGCAGGCTATTGGGGCCCGTGGCGCTTCACACTTGCCCCTTTGCTTCTCTCCTAAGCCAAGTCCGAGCACGCCTTGGGCCCAGGGGCTACTGTCGGCGTTCTGGGAACAAGGGTCCCCTGACTTGCCTGCCTACGGCCTACGGCGTGGCTCAAGTGAAAGCCCAGTGTAGCCCAGCTTCATCAGCTCAAGCTCAAGACCCTCACGAGGGGCCAAGCCTCGTGGGGTGGATGATAGGAAGCTTCCTTAGGAGCAGCCTCATCAGGCAGGCTCGCGAGGAGGCAGAGAGATCAAGGCAGGGCACCTCGCGAGGAGCCCGTGACGCAAGCCATGACGATCGAGACCAAGAGGGCGCCAGGCGGGCACTGGCCTGCGCAGCGTCCTTGTTTCCCCTTTGGTGCAAAGGGGGCAAGCACAGGCCAAGGCATCAGGCAAAGGTTACTGTTTTGGTGCAACAAGACCAAGACCAGCAGAACGGCAGGTTGGAAGTCATTGTGGAGCCCAGGGCGGCGTCACCGCCAGAGTCTTTGGCAGTCGAAGACCAACTTTAGTCAGGATAAGTGTACTAGATGTTCGCCTTCGAAATGGCCAATTGTTGGTGTCCTTCCCGCTCATTATTTGGGAAGAGGCCCAGGGCCTCCCTCTATAAATAGGACTAGCCACCACAGAGAAAGGGGGGATCCAGATTGCGCGTAGACTAGAGAGAGGCGACTGAACTCGCCCAAGCAGTTCATCGCACCAGCTCAAGAACAGTCCCTCGCGAGGTTGTTCTCCCCTTGTATTGTTCATCATCAGCCCCTGAGGCAATCCACCACACCACACACTGGAGTAGGGTATTACACCACAATGGTGGCCTGAACCAGTATAAACCTCGTGTCCCTTGTGTGTTCTCCTTCCTAGCCTAGATTCTTTGCGAGGCTTCAAAAAACGAGTTGGTAGGGGAAAGATCTTCGTGCGCACCCTAGAGTTCGAACCTCAAGGGTCTGCCAGAACCCGAAATCCGACAATATGTATATTCGGGCAGTCAGCAAATTTTAAGAAGAGCATGATGCCAGTATTTATAGTATGCTTTGACTGTAGATGGAGCTGCCGCCATGGAGACCCTTCAGGCAGAACTTGCCCAAGCCAGGGAACAAGCCAGGAGAAGTGATGCGGCCACCCTGAAGGCGACCGAAGAATTAAAAGACGAACAGGCTGCACATCGCCAAAGTGAGGATAAAATAGCGAGCATGGCTATTGAGCTAAAAAATGCCGCCAGCCGATATGAGCTTCTCAAAAGGGAAAACCAAGCAAAAACAGCTGACCTGGAGAAGGCCTTTCAAGAAGCAAAGGAAACTCGCTCTGAAATCAGAGCGGCGCGGGAGGAGCTTCGGCAAGCTAGTGATATCGCGGCTGGGAAGCCCTTTTTATTGCGTACAAAGTTCGGCGACCCGCAATATGCCCCTCTTGATCAATTGTGGAGCTCTGTGGGCACATACTTGGATTTAGCAAAGACTGCTGCTGATGCGACGGAGTATTTCAAGGATCGGAAAGATCATGAGGTGGAAAGATTGTTCTGGTCGCAGTTTAGTGCTCCAAAGCATCCGCTGCTATTGAATGAGCAAATGGCCGAGTGGGCCGAGCTCCATAGGTTGTCCGGACTTGCCATGAAGGCCGTCGTTGATCATCTATGGCCGAAGGAACCAAGCCCAGGCAGTTATTTTGGTTTGGTGCAACGATTTCTTCGTGCTGTGCCGCATATCGACACTGTCAAGAGGTCAGCATGCATAGAGGGTGCGCGGATGGCTCTTGCCCGTGTCAAGACATATTGGGCGAAGATGGAGTCCACTGAAGTTGCGAACAGGGGTCCCCCTGGGGGCCAGTACTCGCCCGAGCACTATTTTGAAGAAGTCCTAGAAGGTGCCCGTTCAATAGAGGCTCAGTGCGCCAATAATACCATGTTTCAGTGACATGTACCTTGATTGTAAAAACAATGCTATTTTGATTAGAAAGGCTATATTTATACTTTTGCCTATAAAGTATTGTAGTGGCTCCTGTGCGACTGTTTATGTATGTATGTATATAACCTGAAAGTTTGCAGTCGTCGGCTTCAGCCCCCACGCGTATAATGCAGGGGTGTTCGGTAAATCGCGTAATCACACTTGATCCAACGTCTTGGTCAGTTAAGGAGGTGATAGCGCGGCAAACAAGGCAATTGGACTATATAACTTTAACACTTTCACTTAGCCATAGGAGTTTGATGGTGGGGCTACTATATAGCCCCTAGTACATTCGCGTTCATCCGAATATGGTGCATGTACATACGTGACCAGGAAACCGGTCCTTCGTTAATGCGGAGGAATCACGAAGATTCCGCTGAGTCATCGAGTGGTTGACCAGTCTCTCGCTTTATCATGACAGTCAGTTTTCGACTTTCTCTACTGAGGTGCTCATCCAGATGAACCAGGGCACAATCACAGTAGTTCTCCCGGTGCCACCTTAGCCGATAGAGCGGAACATAAGGTAGCAAAACACAGGAGCCGGGCAAACCCAACTATTGACCAAAGACATGATTCAGAGCTGATCCATATAAGGCTAAACTCGCGACGCCGAACACTCCCGAAGGTATTCGGACTTTACAACATATACTGGGCTGAGTACCACCCTCGATAATGAGCCCTGAATATCCAGGTACGTGCATTAACCTGGCATGAAGAAATGCCAATAACGCCAGTATCCCTCTCGGTTGTTTTAAGTGTCCGGAGGGTGTGAAGCAACAAGAGACAATAAAAAAGGTTTACACAGGGTCTTAATCTAAAAATAAACCTTTGAACGGGGCCCTGTTGCACGTCTGCGCCTTTATCTCTATTGTGCCGTATCCTGGAAGGGTGTAGCACGATGATCATCTGTAAAAAGGAAAAACCCAGGTGAAAGAATCTGGTGTGATCATGCGAAAAGTTGGTTATTCTTAATGAACCATGAGAATTCAATCTATTATTGTTTTAATAGGGTCGAGCCGAACTATGGACCCATTTACATTCAGGCAACCCCTAGCACCACATATGGGGGCATATCTGTCGACCCAAGCTTAGGTTTATCTAGGCTGCTACAAGTAGTGGTGCGCTGGACATGCCCAACCGTGTCCGTGGTCTTGATGACCGATCATTTATTCGGGTTGGAGAGGCCGTTCAGTGGTTCGTCTGCTAGAGCCGCCACATATTCTTCCGCACGCAAGGAACGCTCTATATTTCCACTGATTGTGGTGACGCCACGTGGACCAAGCATCTTAAGTTTAAGATAGGCGTAATGCGGCACTACATTGAAACGAGCGAAAGCCATTCTTCCGAGTAGTGCGTGATAGCTGCTTCGGAATGAAGCGATGTCGAAGATTAGTTCTTCGCTTTGAAAGTTATCGGGAGAACCGAATACAACCTCCAATGTTGGAGAGCCCGTGCAGCGGGCCTCTACGCCTGGTATTACTCCTTTAAAGGTAGTACTGCTTTGGCTAATTCTTGTCGGGTCTATATCCCCATTTTGCGGACAGTGTCCTGATATATCAGATTAGGACTACTGCCGCCGTCCATGAGGACTCGGGTGAGATGGTATCCGTCGATTATTGGGTCAAGCACCAAGGCAGCCGAACCGCCATGTCGGATACTAGTCGGATGGTCCCTGCGATCAAAGGTGATCGGGCAGGCCGACCATGGGTTGAATTTGGGGGCAACGGGCTCTACAGCGTATACGTCTCGGAGTGCGCATTTGCGCTTCCTCTTTGGTATGTGGGTGACGTAGATCATGTTCACTGTTTTGACCTTTGGTGAAAAAAATTTCTATCCCCCATTGTTCGGCTGGCGAGGTTCATCCTCGTCTTCACTTGGCGGCTCCCTCCCCTTGTGTTCGGCGTTTAGCTTGCCGGCCTGCTTGAAGACCCGGCATTCTTTGTTGGTGTGATTCGCAGGTTTCTCGGGGGTGCCATGAATCAGACATGATCTGTCTAGGATTTTGTTTAGGCTTGACGATCCATCTCTACTGCCTTTAAATGGCTTTTTCCGTTGACCGGGTCGAGAGCCCCTGAATTCGGCGTTTAACGCCATGTTGTCTTGGCTGTCTTCATTATCGATGATTGTTTTTATTGCGTCGTGGCTTTCAATTGCCGTCCCTGACTTTGGATGTGCCTGGGTCGCTGGTACCACTACGGGCCAGCCAACTATCCTCGCCCGCGCAAAAGTGGGTCATGAGGCTTGTGAGGGCTGCCATTGTCCTCGGTTTTTCCTGGCCGAGGTGTCTGGCGAGCCATTCATCCCGGACACTATGTTTGAAAGCCGCTAAGGCTTCAGCATCCGGGCAATCAATGATTTGGTTCTTCTTGGTGAGAAATATGTTCCAAAGCTTGCGAGCTGACTCTCCGGGTTGTTGGATTATATGACTTAAATAGTCTGCGTCCGGAGGTCGGACATAGCTTCCTTGAAAATTGGCCCTGAAACCATCCTCAAGCTCCTCCCAACTTCCAGTTGAATTTTTGGGGAGGCGTTTCAACCAGTGCCGAGCTGGTCCTTTCAACTTGAGTGGTAGGTATTTGATGGCATGGAGATCGTCTCCATGATCCGTGTGGATATGAAGAATGAAGTCCTCAATCCAGACTACAGGGTCTGTTGTTCTATCGTATGCCTCAATGTTCACGGGTTTAAACCCCTCTGGAAATTCATGATCTAGTACCTCGTCGGTGAAGCACAGGGGGTGCGCGGCACCCTTGTATCTTGATGTGCCGTGGCATGCTTCCGACGGATGTAGTGTTCAGTATTGATTCTGAGCTGGTATTCGACCAGTGTGCTTGTTTTGGTGGCCCTGATCCTACGTAGGAGCACGCTTCCTAGATCCATATATGGACCTGCCATACCGGTTTTTTGTCCAGGTGCTCACGCCGATCGTGTGCTGACTTTTGTGCAGCGTCGTGAGTCGCTCTGTCTCAGGCACGGGGTGGTCGGTCCGGCAGATCGGCCATATTGTTTTTTGGCGGGATGGGCTCTATAGCCTCATCATCGAATTTGGGCAGCAGCTTGCGCTTTGGGTAGCTCTTGGTGTGGCGATCGCCACCGTATTTTTCATCAGTGTCAAGCACTTTGTTCCATCTGCGGTTGAGCGTATCCTGCGCGGCCTTAAGCCTTTTCTTCTGCTTCTTCAAGCTCCTCGCGGTGGCGATAAGCCTTTTGTGGAGGTTTTCTTGTTCCAAATGATTTTCTGGGATGATGAGTACATCGTCGTCCGGACTGTTCTCCTCTCCGGAGACAGGTTTGTGAGTTTTATCTTCGCCATCGCCATGATCGGAGAGCGGCCCCGGACTATGTTCGCCGTCCCCTGGCTCATCCTTCTCCATCGCTGGGTCCTTGGGGTCGTTGTTACCTTTGGAGTCGATTGGGGTATTATTCTTTCTTGTGCCGCTATCGCTGTTTTTGCTGTGGCAGGATTTAGAGCGGCGCCGTCGTCGGCACTTAGGTTGCTTCTCAAGAGGATTATCCTCCATTGCATCCTTCTGTTCCTCGCCATTATTTTCTTTGGGTGTGTCCACCATGTATATATCATATGATGAGGTGGCTGTCCAGCGCCCTATGGGCGGTGGTTCCTGTTCTTCTTCGGCATCGTCATTAGTACCGTCGATGTCTTCGGAGTCGAAATCAAGCATGTCGGTTAAGTCGTCGATAGTGGCTATTAAGTGGGTGGTGGGTGGGGAACAAATTTCTTCATCATCCTCTTCCCACTCAAGCCAGACATAGTTCGGCCAAGAGTCTCCTGACAGGGAGAGGGATTTTAATGAATTTAGCATGTCACCCAAGGGCGAGTGCTAAAAGATATCCGCGGAGGTAAACTCCATGATCGGTGCCCAATCATGTTCGATAGGCATGGATGCGCACGGTTCGGAGCCTATTGCCGGAGACGAGTCTGAGGGTCTGATAACCCTCAAGTGTAGGGGATCGCAACAGCTTTTGAGGGTAGAGTATTCAACCCAAATTTATTGATTCGACACAAGGGGAGCCAAAGAATATTCTCGAGTATTAGCAGTTGAGTTGTCAATTCAACCACACCTGGATAACTTAGTATCTGCAGCAAAGTATTTAGTAGCAAAGTAGTATGGAAGTAACGGTAACAGTGGCAAAGGTAAAAATAGCAGTAGCAGGTTTAGGTGTCGCAAGCTTATTCAAAATAGAAGGAGAATCTAGTGCAGAGCTAGATGGAAGTTCCTTACCTCCCCTCGTAGTTGAGGGAAAAATCTTAGTTCTTTCATCTTTCAAGTTCCTCATAGTGATCAGCAGATATAAATCACAAGTGACTCAAAGAATAGAGCTATGCTCCCCGGCAACAACGCCAGAAATTAGTCTTGATAACCCACAAGTGTAGGGGATCGCAACAGCTTTCGAGGGTAGAGTATTCAACCCAAATTTATTGATTCGACACAAGGGGAGCAAAAGAATATTCTCAAGTATTAGCAGTTGAGTTGTCAATTCAACCACACCTGGATAACTTAGTATCTGCAGCAAAGTATTTAGTAGCAAAGTAGTATGATAGTAATGGTAACAATGACAAAAGTAAAGATAGCAGTTTTGTAGTGATTGTAACAGTAACAACAGAAAAGTAAATAAGCGAAGCACAGTATGTGAAAAGCTCGTAGGCATTGGATCAGTGGTGGATAATTATGTCGGATGTGATTCCTCATGTAATAGCTATAACATAGGGTGAAACAGAACTAGCTCTAGTTCATCAATGTAATGTAGGCATGTATTCCGAATATAGTCATACGTGCTTATGGAAAAGAACTTGCATAGCATCTTTTGTCCTACCCTCCTGTGACAGCGAGGTCCTAGTGGAAGCTAAGGGATATTAAGACCTCCTTTTAATAGAGAACCAGAGCAAAGCATTAGCACATAGTGAATACATGAACTCCTCAAACTACGGTCATCACCGAGAAGTATCCCAATTATTGTCACTTCGGGGTTGTCGGATCATAACACATAATAGGTGACTATAGACTAGCAAGATAGGATCAAGAACACACATATATTCATGAAAACATAATAGGTTCAGATCTGAAATCATGGCACTCGAGCCCTAGTGACAAGCATTAAGCATAGCAAAGTCATAGCAACATCAATCTCAGAACATAGTGGATACTAGGGATCAAACCCTAACAAAACTAACTTGATTACATGGTAAATCTCATCCGACCCATCACCGTCCAGCAAGCCTATGATGGAATTACTCACGCACAGCGGTGAGCATCATGAAATTGGTGATGGAGGATGGTTGATGATGACGCGGCGATGAATCCCCCTCTCCGGACCCCGAACGGACTCCAGATCAACCCTCCCGAGAGAGATTAGGGCTTGGCGGTGGCTCCGTATCGTAAAACGTGATGAAACTTTCTCTCTGATTTTTTTCTCCGCGAAACGGAATATATGGAGTTGGAGTTGAGGTCGGTGTAGCATCAGGGTGCCTACAAGACAGGGGGTGTCGTGGTATTCTCACAGGGGGGGGTGCAAGACGACATATGCCACAAGGTGGCTTCGTGTGAGGGCAAGACTGCTGCTAATAGGCCCGGGAGCGGGTATGCGAGTAGCACACGGGGGTTTACCCAACTTCGGAGCTCTCCGGAGAGATAATACTCCTACTGCTGCATGTCTGAGTGTATCTGGTATATCTGGTATGGAGTTGCTCCTAGAGTTGTATCTAAGCTCAGTGCCATAGGCATCTGGCTTTGTATATGCCTCATATGTGGCATGCTAGAGGCCGGCCATGCTCATGGTCGTGAGCATGTGTGTGCTCAAGCGTGAGTGAGTGTGAGAATGGGGGATTGGATGGATGGATGGCTAGCTTATATAGTGTGGGGGTAGCTTAGGAAGTAAGCTATGTAGGTATGGTAGCTAGCTAGCTAGTGGCATGGTGGGATGTCACACTTGTCCCCTGGGTCACTTCATAAATAGTGCCCAGGGACAAGTGTCACTGTACATGATGGTTGGGGTGACACGTGAATAGTGCTCGGGTACGGCCATCTCGTTGGTGTCTTGTCAGCGTCGGGTCGGGCTGCAGTCGGCAACCGGCTGGTTGGCGCAGTCAGCAGCCGGCTGGTCGGCACAGTTGGCAGCCGGCAGCTGGCCGGGCAGAGCAGTCGAACGGGGAGCCGGCAGGAGCGACCGGGTAGAGCAGTCGGACGGGGAGCCGGCAGGAGCGGCCGGGCAGTCGGACTGAGGGGCTTTGCTAGCCTCGATGTCTTGAATAATTGTCTTGCCATCTTCGGGGTACCCGTCGCCAATTACTCCGACAGTAGCCCCCAAGCCTCCGGGCAACTTGGCAAAGTTGGCCGGAGGTTTTTTGGCGGTGTTCATGGAAATGATCATGCAAAAGACAAAGTTAGTCCACGCAGATATATCAAATGATTGCTTTTAGCATTGCAAGTTTTATGCGGATGGTGCCGACTCGGTTTTGTCCGAGCCCCCTTAATCTTTTTCGTGTTCCCTCCGCTTTTTGGCTTGTGCTCTCGCTCGCTGGACAGCCGCTCTGCGGTCTGTGGCTGAGAGTGGCCCGTGAAGCGGAGTGTACAGTACTCAGAGTCTGGGAGCAGATTTAACCGAGCAGATACTCATAAAGGAAACGGCCGGGTCGTCCGAACCATTTTTTCTTTCCGGACGTTTTTCACGTGGGTGGCCTCCAGCGTTTACTCTTGCTAGCCGGACAGCCGCTCTGCGGTCTGTGACTAAGAGTGGGCCTTTGGTACCGCACACGCTACTAAGCTGTCTGCGGGAACTAAAATCTCAGGCCAAGCGGCCAGCCCCCAGGCCAACTCTGGCTGGTGCCGCGGCGAACAGTGATGCAACTATAATAAAATGCGGAGATAGCCCCCGAGCATCGCTCGAGATTATCCGTGCTCTCGCGATGAAAAAATATGTGGGTGAGGAGCTCACATTGATTTTCGTGTTGTCGCGGTAATCGAAGACAGCCGGCGCGACTCGGCGCTCGCGGAGTGCGTCGGCGCAGCCGCTGGGTGTAGCCTTCGAGCCCCCGTGTGCTCGGAGGGGGGGTCCCGGCCGGCCAGGCGGCGAGGCATCTTGCAACGCCCCTTTTTTTCTTTTTTTCTTTCTGCTGGCTGCTGGCAGCGCCCTCTTCTTCTTGTTTTTGCTTCTTGCAATCTTCCGTGGGGGCGCGCCAGCGCACCCACTGGGTGTAGCCCCCGAGATTCGGGCCGACTGCTGAGCAGTCGGGCTGGATCTTCCGGCGACCACTTTGTCTTCTTCTCCGTGGGGGCGCGTCAGCACACCCGCAGAGTGTAGCCCCCCGAGATTCGGGCCGGCTGTTGAGCAGTCGGGCTGGATCTTCTGGCAACTACTTTGTCTTCTTTCTTCTGCCGGCTGTCGACAGCCGGACGCTTCTTCTGCACGAGCAGTCGGGTGGGCATCCGGCCTGACTTTTCTTCACCCGGCAACAATCTTTTTCCTTCTCTTTCTTTTCTGCTAGCTGCGGGCAGCCGGACGCGCAATATCATTTTTTTTTCGCTAGCCGGCTATGGGTAGTCGGACACACTTCAGCCGGCCTCTAGCATTCGACCTTTGACTTTTTCGGCCGGATAGCCGGCAGTCGGCCTCTTCTTTCCCTTCTTTTGGCACACGACACAATAGTTGGAGGCGGAGCGCAATCGGCTGTTGCGCACCAGTACGCGGTGACCCGGAGCGAGACAGGGGAGCTGGCGGGAGCTGGGCAGCCGGCCAGACGTGCACATATATACTGCAGTCGGCATGCATGTACACAGTGCACCAATTGGATATGCACGTGCTACATGCATGCACATGCTGCACGCATGCACTTCTCACTTCACACTTCCTTTCTTTTCTCTTTCTTCTTTGTAGCAGTCAACTCTGACTTTTCTCCAGCCGGCCCCATCTCTCTCCTTCACAAGCAGTCGGACAGTGGGAGTCGGCGGGCGGCAACCGGCGAGGGATGAACGGCTGGACAACGCGGGAGGCCGGAGCCGAGACGAGCAGGCGGGGGTGAGGGAGCCGTGACCCGGCGGCCGGCTGTGGAGCAGGTGGCGACGGCAGCACCCGGCGGGGCGGCGCGGGAGGCGGCCACGCGCGGCTGAGCCGGCATGGGGAGGCATCGGGGCACCGCAGCCGGCGTAGCGGGAGTGGAGCAGGCGACCATGGGTGCGGGGGAGCTGGCGACGGGCGGAGGAGCAGCCGGCGCGGGGGAAACCGGCGCGCGGGAGGCCAGCGGGCGGGCCCGGGGCCAGCAGCCGGCTAGGCCAGCCGGGTGGTGGGCGAAGCCGGCAGGCCGGGAGCCAGCAAGAGGGGAGGAATCTGAGCACGGCAGCGGCCAGCCGGCTCAGGCGCGCGGACGCAGGTGAGCTCGGCGAGGCCGACTGTGGGCGCACGCGCGAGGCGGAGCGGGACCCGCACGACCAGACGGCGCGGCCATGCGTGCACATGAACTGGACTAGCTAACTAAGCTAGCATACCATGCACGAATCCATCGAGCCTTGCTAGCTAGCTAGCTAGCCAGGCACGAGCAGTTGTATGCACAGGGAGCGACAATGAGGCGGCAGCTACTGTCGCTACAGCGAAGGGCTGCATGGCAGCAGCTGTGGCTATAGCGAAGCATGGGGTGGGAGAAAAGTCGTGGGAGTGTCAGCGCGAAGCGGGCGTGCGTGAGATTCACGCATCAGTGTATGGCTGTGCCCGGACACGAGCGGAGCGACGGGGCGCCCCGTGCGGACGCGGGCGAAGCACCGGCCGCCCCGAGCAGACGCGGGCGACGGGGCGCCATAGCCGCACGGCCGAAACGGCCGTGAGGACGCGCGGACAACCAGGCCGGAGCAAGGCGCGACGCGGGGGCGCGAGGGACGGTGGCAACGTCGCGATGGTGAAGAAGAGGGCGACGTCGATGATGAGGATGCGCCGTCCCGCGCGGTTTCTCCGTGGGCGGGTCGATGTCGAGCCCCCGAGCGCTACCGGAGGGACGGCGCGAGGCCGCGATGACGATGATGAAAAATGGTCCCGCCCGGACTGCGAAACCAGCAGCAGCGTGGTAGCATAGTACCGTCCCACGGTGGGC
>NC_041389.1:492952483-492970942 GCF_002162155.2 Triticum dicoccoides
ATATGCCACAAGGTGGCTTCGTGTGAGGGTAAGACTGCTGCTGATAGGCCCGGGAGCGGGTATGCGAGTAGCACACGGGGGTTTACCCAGCTTCGGAGCTCTCCGGGGAGATAATACTCCTACTGCTGCATCTCTGAGTGTATCTGGTATATCTGGTACAGAGTTGCTCCGAGAGCTATATCTAAGCTCAGTGCCATAGGCATCTGGCTTTGTATATGCCTCATATGTGGCATGCTGGAGGCCGGCCATGCTCATGGCCGTGAGCATGTGTGTGCTCAAGCATAAGTGAGTGTGAGAATGGGGAGTGGATGGATGGATGGCTAGCTTATATAGTGTGGGGGTAGCTTAGGAAGTAAGCTATGTAGGTATGGTAGCTAGCTAGCTAGTGGCATGATGGGATGTCACACTTGTCCCCTGGGTCACTTCATAAATAGTGCCCAGGGACAAGTGTCACTGTACATGATGGCTGGGGTGACACGTGAATAGTGCTCGGGTACGGCCGTCTCGTCGGTGTCTTATCGGCGTCGGCTCGGGCTGCAGCCGGCAGCCGGTTGGTTGGCGCAGTTGGCAGCCGGCTGGTCGGCGCAGTTGGCAGCCGGCAGCCGGCCGGGCAGAGCAGTCGGACGGGGAGCCGGCAGGAGCGGCCGGGCAGAGCAGTCGGACGGGGAGCCGGCAGGAGCGGCCGGGCAGTCGGACTGAGGGTCTTTGCTAGCCCCGATGTCTTAAATAATTGTCTTGCCGTCTTCGGGGTACCCGTCGCCAATTACTCCGACAGGGGGCGCGCCCAGGGGGGAGGGCGCGCCCCCCACCCTTGTGGACAGGGTGTGGGCCCCCTGGCCTTGATTCTTTCGCCAATATTTTTTATATTTTCCAAAAGTTATCTCCGTGGATTTTCAGGTCATTCCGAGAAATTTTGTTTTCTGCACAATAAACAACACCATGGCAGTTCTGTTGAAAACAGCGTTAGTCCGGGTTAGTTTCATTCAAATCATGCATGTTAGAGTCCAAAACAAGGGCAAAAGTATTTGGAAAAGTAGATACGTTGGAGACGTATCAGGGTCCGATGACATAGACCTCATTGGAGGTGAAGTCTATGTTTGGCTCTATCGCCGATGAGTGTGCGGCCTCCGTGTCGGGGTCTACCCACCCGTCCTTGGAGGGCACAATCTGCTCCGGATCTAGGGCTGGGGCAGCTGTAGGTGTGACCTCCCGAACACCATCCGATGGCGGATCTAAGTCATGCTCATCGTGACTGTTCGGCGCACCTGTCATGGGCTCGACTCTGTCGAAGATCAAGTCTCCGTGGATGTCGGCGGTGTAGTTCAGGCTTCCAAACCTGACCTGATGACCAGGGGCATAACTATCGATCTGCTCTAGATGGCCAAGCGAGTTGGACTGCAGTGCGAAGCCGCCGAATACGAAAATCTGTCCGGGGAGGAAAATCTTACCCTGGATCACATTGTTGTGGTTGATTGAAGGAGCCATCAAGCCTTACCGTGACGACACAGTGGAACTCTCAATAAAAGCACCAATGTCGGTGTCAAAACCAGCGGATCTCGGGTAGGGGGTCCCGAACTATGCGTCTAAGCTAATGGTAACAGGAGGCGGGGGATACAATGTTTCCCAGGTTCGGGCCCTCTCTATGGAGGTAATACCATACTTCCTGCTTGATTGATCTTGATGATATGAGTATTACAAGAGTCGAACTACCACGAGATCGTAGAGGCTAAACCCTAGAAACTAGCCTATGATTATGATTGTTCTTGTCCTATGGACTAAACCCTCTGGTTTATATAGACACCGGAGGGGGCTAGGGTTACGTAGAGTCGGTTACAGAGAAGGAAATCTACATATCCGAATAGCCAAGCTTGCCTTCCACGCAAAGGAGAGTCCCACCCGGACACGGGACGAAGTCTTCAATCTTGTATCTTCATAGTCCAACAGTCCGGCACAAGTACATAGTCCGGCTGTCCGAGGACCCCCTAATCCAGGACTCCCTCAGTGGTCGCTCTTTCTTGACTTGGGGACGCGCGGTTGCAGTGGAAACAATCAGCTGTCAATTTCGTCTTTCACAACGGTTGTCGTAGCCGAAATCGATCTGCCCTTAGATCGCTTGAGGTGTCTGCGGCGACGCACAGGACGCCAACCCTAACTCTTGTCTTGGCTGAATCTTGTATCTGAAACTTGGCTCTGTATATCACTTGTTAGATAAAACGAGATAAACGAGGAACGAGATCACACGGATTTTTACGTGAAAACCCTTGCGGGAGAAATCCATGGACGCGCGAAGGTGTAATCACTATGATGGAGGAGTATTACAAGCACGAGACGACATATCGTCTTAGGTGCGACTAGATGCACTACAAAAAAAGTACACTTTCGTGATGATACGTGTTTGTCACAGTAGGTCGCGTTTTTTGTCATGCATGTACATCCATGACGATTTTATGACAGAATCAAGATAGTCATACATGTGCTATCGTAGAAGTGTTCCATGACATTACTGATACGTCCCCAACGTATCTATAATTTATGAAGTATTCATGCTATTATATTATCCATCTATGATGTTTTATATGCATTTATATGCCATTTTATATGATTTTTGGGACTAACCTATTAACCTAGAGCCCAGTGCCAGTTTCTGTTTATCCTTGTTTTTGAGTTTTACAGAAAAGGAATACCAAACGGAGTCCAATTGACGTGCCAATTTTTGACGATTTTTACGGACCAAAAGAAGACCACGGAGCATCGGAGTTGGGCCATAAGAGTCTCGGGCTGCCCACGAGAGTGGGGGGCGCGCCCCTCTATCTCATGGAAAGCCTGAAGACCCCCCTAACGTGAAACCAACGCCAAAAATTGCTATAAATACAGAAACCTTCGGGAAATAACCTAGATCAAAAGTTCCGCCACCGCAAGCCTCTGTAGCCACGAGAAATCAATCTAGGCCCTCTCCGGCACCCTGCCGGAGGGGGCCATCATCACCGAAGGCCATGGAGGAGGATCTCGGAGGGGCCATCATCGCCATGAAGGCCAAGGACCAGAGGGGGAAAGCCATGGAGGTGGAAGCACAAGGGGGAGAACCTCTCCTCCTCTCTCTTGGTGGCACCGGAGTGCCATCGGGAGGGGAATCATCGCCGCGGCGATCGTCTTCATCAACATTACCATCATCATCACCATCCTCATCTCTTTTACGCGGTCCACTCTCCCGCACCCCGCTGTAATTCCTACTTGAACATGGTGCTTTATGCCACATATTATGATCCAATGATGTGTTGCCATCCTATGATGTTTTGAGTAGATATCTTTTGTCTTTGGGTTGATTGATGATCTAGATTGGTACGAGTTGTATGTTTTATTTTGGTGCTGTCCTATGGTGCCCTCCGTGTCGTGCAAGCGTGAGGGATTCCCGCTGTAGGGTGTTGCTATACATTCATGATTCGCTTATAGTTGGTTGGTGAGTGACTGAAACACAAACCCGAGTAAGGGGGTTGTTGCGTATGGGAATAAAGAGGACTTGATGCTTTAAAGCTATGGTTGGGTTTTACCTTAATGATCTTTAGTAGTTGCGGACGCTTGCTAGAGTTCCAATCATAAGTGCATATGATCCAAGTAGAGAAAGTATGTTAGCTTATGCCTCTCCCTCATATGAAATTGCAATGACGACTATCGGTCTTGTTAACAATTGCCTAGGACAATTCCGCAGACCGATCCATCATTATTCCACCTTCGCTATTTATATTATTTAGTAATATATTCTAACTTCATGATAACAGCACCTACCTTTATATTCTAGCTCATATAATACAAAGTTATCCTCTTTTTACCCACAACACAGTTTTATTTCTTGTTTCTAGTTGGAAGCAAACGTTCGGTGCACGTAGAGACGTATCAGTGGCAGATAGGGGTTGAGAGAATATTGATCTTACCTTTAGCTCCTTGTGGGTTCGACACTCCATATTTATCACTTCCACCCCTTTGGGAATTGCTACGTTGATTCCCTGCACTTGGGGATTATCAAGCTCTTTTCTGGCACCGTTGCCGGGGAGCAATAGTGTGGGGTTGATATTTTCGTGTGTGCTTGTTTGCTTTCTTCACTAAGTAGATTTTTTTCCTTTTTTATGTTTAGTTGTGGGTGAAACATACAAAAAAAATTAAAAAGAATGAAAATACAAAAATATTTACTTGCCTCTCATGCCTAAAAAAGTTTTTCAAAATGAGAAGTGATTGGAAAGTTATGCATTGAAGAAGTGAGGGTCGACCTTGAGCACTTGTGTTCATGCTCACGGAAAGAATGTCGAGTTTTTCATGGAAGTTTCTCTGTAAATAATTATCCCCTGGTATATATCCTTTGTATTATAAAAATAATGTGCCTAGCTTTGGTTTTAGTATGATAAGATTGCTTGCTTACTATGTGCAGAACAAAAACAGAAACTTTGGCTGTAGTGCATGAATTTACATTTTTTACTGGAAAGTCCAATGGGTCTGAAATTTTTTTCACTTTACTTATGTACAATTTTTTTAAATTGTCAAATTTATTTCATAGTTTTTGGAGTAGCAGAAGTATGGTTATTGTTCAGATCATTACAGACTGTTCTGTTTCTGACAGATTCTGTTTTCGTTGCATAGTTTGCTTGTTTTCTAGTTTCTATGGCTTATATTTCTCAATAAGTTGTAGAAATGATATGGTACAGTAGGAATTATGTGAAAACAATTATGAACCTTGTATTTTACAGTACCATAGTTCATGGTTTACTCTTTATCATACTGACCTATCTCACGAAGTTCCATTAAGTTTTGTGTGATTGAAGTTTTCAAGTTTTGGGTGAGATATCAATATGAGGAGAATAAGGAGTGGAAAGACCCTAAGCTTGGGGATGCCCAAGGCACCCCAAGGTAATATTCAAGGAAGACTCAAGCGCCTAAGCTTGGGGATTCCCCGGAAGGCATCCCCTCTTTCGTCTTTAAAACTATCGGTATACCTTACTCGGAGCTATATTTTTATTCGTCACATTATATGTGTTTTGCTTGGAGTGTATTTTAAATTTTACTTGCTGTTTCAATAAAATCATTGGATCTGAAATATTGAATAAAAAAGGAACCCTCCCATGGCTAGTTAATTTTTTGACTACTCAGTGTCCTTCACTCACATCTTTTAGAGTAGTTTTTTCATTTACTCATGTGCTTCATGTATATCCTATGAGTAAATGGGGGAATGAATTGAATGTGATAAATCTGAATTTCTATATGTTTCATATGCTTATAAAATGGATAGTAATGACTTCACATATAAAGAGTATGATGCATAAAAGTTTTTGAGAGTTGGCACACGTAGTTTTTGTCATCGTTGCAATTAATAGGAAGTAATAAGGAAAGAGAAGTTCACATACAAATATATTATCTTGGACATCTTTTATGATTGTGAAGCACTCATTAAGTATGGTATGCTAAAAGAGTTGATGTTGGACAAGGAAGACAACGTAATGGTTTATGTTTTCTCACATCCCAGTTAAAGTATATTGTCATTAACCTTCCAAACATGTTAAGCTTGCCTTTCCCCCTCATGCTAGCCAAATTCCTTGCACCAAGTAGAGATACTACTTGTGCTTCCAAATATCCTTAAACCCAGTTTTGCCATGAGAGTCCACCATTCCTACCTATGGATTGAGTAAGATCCTTCAAGTAAGTTGTCATGTTGCAGGCAATAAAAATTGCTATCTAAATATGTATGACTTATTAGTGCAGAGAAAATAAGGTTTGTACGATCTTGTTGTGGAAGCAATAAAAGAGACGGACTACATAATAAAGGTCCACATACAAGGGGCAATATAAAGTGACATTATTTTGCATTAAGATTTTATGCATCCAACCCTAAACGCACATGACAACCTCTGCTTCCCTCTGCAAAGGGCCTATCTTTTACTTTATGCTTTTACTTTATGCTTGAGTCAAGGTGATCCTCACCTTTCCCTTTTTCATTTTATCCTTTGGCAAACTCCCCGTGTTTGAAAGATCATGATATATATGTCCAATTGGATGTAAGTTAGCATGGATTATTATTGTTGACATCACCTAAAGGTGAATACGTTGGGAGGCAACACAATAAGCCCGTATCTTTCTCACTGTCCGGCTGAAACTCCATAACCACAAGTATTGCGTGAGTGTTAGCAATTGTAGAAGACTATATGATAGTTGAGTATGTGGACTTGCTGAAAATCTCTATTCTTGACTCTTTATGATGTTATGATAAATAGCAATTGCTTCAATACTGAGATTATAGTTTGTTAATTCTCAACGAAGTTTCTGAACCATACTTGACATTGTGAATAGATTGTTACTTGATCATGAAAAGTTTTATGAGATAAGCTACTATTATGACACATATTGATGCTAGAAAAGGTGATTGAAATTATCATTGATCAAACTTGCGCACCTGCTAGCATTTACAATTCATAAATTATTTCATTTATCATTTACCTACTCGAGGACGAGCAGGAATTAAGCTTGGGGATGCTGATACGTCTCCAACGTATCTATTATTTATGAAGTATTCATGCTATTATATTATCCATCTCTGATGTTTTATATGCATTTATATGCCATTTTATATGATTTTTGGGACTAACCTATTAACCTAGAGCCCAGTGCCAGTTTCTGTTTTGTCCTTGTTTTTGAGTTTACAGAAAAGGAATACCAAACGGAGTCCAATTGACATGCCAATTTTTGACGATTTTTTATGGACCAAAAGAAGACCACGGAGCATCGAAGTTGGGCCAGAAGAGTCTCGGGCTGCCCACGAGACTGGGGGGCACGCCCACCCCCCTAGGGCGCGCCCCCTATCTCGTGGACAGCCCAAAGACCCCCCTGATGTGAAACCAATGCCAAAAATTCCTATAAATACAGAAACCTTTGGGAAATAACCTAGATCGGAAGTTCCGCCGCCGCAAGCCTTTGTAGCCACGAGAAATCAATCTAGGCCCTCTCCGGCACCCTACCGGAGGGGGCCATCATCACCGGAGGCCATGGAGGAGGATCTCGGAGGGGCCATCATCGCCATGAAGGCCAAGGACCAGAGGGGGAAAGCCATGAAGGAGGAAGCACAAGGGGGAGAACCTCTCCTCCTCTCTCTTGGTGGCACCGGAGTGCCATCAAGAGGGGAATCATTGCCGCAGTGATCATCTTCATCAACATTACCATCATCATCACCATCCTCATCTCTTTTACGCGGTCCACAACCCCGCACCCCGCTGTAATCGCACTTGAACATGGTGCTTTATGCCACATATTATGATCCAATGATGTGTTGCCATCCTATGATGTTTTGAGTAGATATCTTTTGTCTTTGGGTTGATTGATGATCTAGATTGGTACGAGTTGTATGTTTTATTTTCATAATGTCCTATGGTGCCCTCCGTGTCGCGCAAATGTGAGGGATTCCCGCTGTAGGGTGTTGCAATACGTTCATGATTCGCTTATAGTGGGTTGGTGAGTGACTAAAACACAAACCAGAGTAAGGGGGTTGTTGCGTATGGGAATAAAGAGGACTTGATGCTTTAATGCTATGGTTGGGTTTTACCTTAATGATCTTTAGTAGTTGCGGACGCTTGCTAGAGTTCCAATCATAAGTGCATATGATCCAAGTAGAGAAAGTATGTTAGCTTATGCCTCTCCCTCATATGAAATTGCAATGACGACTATCGGTCTTGTTAACAATTGCCTAGGACAATTCCGCACATCGATCCATCATTATTCCACACTCGCTATTTATATTATTTAGTAATATATTCTAACTTTATGATAACAACACCTACTTTTATATTTTAGCTCTCCGATATCATACAAAGTTATCCTCTTTTTACCCACAACACAGTTTTATTTCTTGTTTCTAGTTGGAAGCAAACATTCGGTGCACGTAGGGTCGTATCAGTGGCAGATAGGGCTTGAGAGAATATTGATCTTACCTTTAGCTCCTTGTGGGTTCGACGCTCCATACTTATCAGTTCCACCTTTGGGAATTGCTATGATGATTCCCTGCACTTGGGGATTATCAATTACCAAAATTATTATCACGGAAGTGTCCACTTCCATGACGATAAGTCGCACGTCACAGAAGTGCTTTCGTCAAGGGTGACCGACGCGTGGCATCCACCGTAACGGAACACCGTTAAGCTACCGGGTCGGATTTTGGATCCGATAACCTAACAACCCGGACCAATGGGAAATTTCCACGTGTAAAATTCTGATTGGTGGAAGGGAACACCTGTCAGCTCGTCAGTGGGCCAGATGTCGCCCGTCCATTGGAGGAGACATGCCTATGATACGTCGACACGTGGCTGGGCCCAACAAAGGCCCATATAGGTTAAAAAGACCGTCCCAGTCAAAGGACCGTAGTACTTAATCAAGTACTAGTGGGCCAGCCCAATAACGGCCTGCTTAATAAAGGCCCATTTACGGCCTGAAGCTAGATCTGGCCCATTAATTATTTGCCCAATATTTGGGCCCATTTATGGCCCGAAGCCAGATCTAGCCCATTAATTGTTCGCCCAATATTTGGGCCCATTTGCGGCCCGAAGCCAGATCTAGCCCGTTAATTGTTCGCCGAATATTTGGGCCCAACTACAGCCCAGTGACTTTCGTCCTGTTAGAGGCCTGATGTAGACATGGGCCCATTTCAGCCCGGTGTGACTTTCTGCCTGGGAATGGCCCGTGCTGCCGATGGGCCATATATGGTCCGACGGGACATCGAGCCCACTAATGGCCCGTGCTAAAGGTGGCAACAGGTAAGCCCAACGTGACTTTGGGCCTGTTAAAGGCCTGTCGCGTAATTCGGCCCGTTGATGCCTATACTAAGATTTCAGCCTCTTAAAGGTCCATGATATCAGTGGGCCAACTAAGGCCCGAGATATGTTTCGGCCTGGTAACGGCCCGTGAGCTAACTGGGCCCAAAAAGGCCCGGTCGACATTTCGGCTTGCTGAAGGCCCGTCGACGACTAGTGAAAATTGAGGCCCAACATGCATTTTGGCCTGCTAAAGGCCCGTGGTTTCATCTCGGCCGTAACAGGCCAGTACAATATTCAGCCTTTTAATGCCCAATGCTACCTGGGCCAAACTAAGCGCTGGGTCGACAAAAGGCCCAACTAAAATATAGGCTGGTGTAAGTTTGGGCCTGGCGCAATGTGTGAAGGCCCCAATCATTCGGGCCCAAGAAAGATGCAGGCCGTCCCAATTGTGGCCCGCTAAAAACCAGCCCCGTTAGAGTCAAATGTTTCGGCCCGGTCGACTACATCTAATTTTTTTATCATATAGCGAATGATGGCAGTAACTAGTAGGAATTAAGAACAAACCTACTCTATACAATAAAGAAATTACGGCATAGTAACTAAGAATAAACCTACACTATACAATAAAGGATTTAAGGTATATTAATTCACTGGGCATCGAAGTTCGCCACCAGTGATCATAAAGCGCAATGAAGAAGTAGATTACAAAAACTGGGCACCATTGCAGCGTAACAAAATAATAGTGAACCGAGACCATTTCCAAGATAGTTCAAGAAAGGTTAGCGTTGCGGGGAAACTGCTGTGCAAGCTGCTGAGCAAGGCTGTGAGACTGACCTAGCATGTCGGTCATAGCTTCCAGGTGTAGCTATTTAGCGATGAGGTTCTCATTCGTGTTCTCCGCAATCTTTCTTAGAGATAAGACTTCAAGTCGAAGTTGAGTTGTAGAATGCCTTTCTGCTAGAACTTGGGACTGAAGAAGTCGAACTGATTCAGACAACAAATTCTGTGAGCTTGTCTAACTGTTAGTCTCAAGTAACTTGAACACTGCATCAAGACAAAACTTTGGGGTTGTCTCGCTATCTTCAAGATGTTTTGCCTTCTTTGCTGCAATATATGTTGGGTTTGTCTCACAGCCTTCAGCAGACTTGTGCATGCCATTAGGCATATCACCCTGAAACAAAGCAGAGAGATGACAGGTTTTGCACGTGTATAAACAAAGATGATAATTGTGCTGTCAATTCCATCCAATTTAAAATTAGAAAATAAAGAGTAAGTTTAAAATATCAATAGCATAATTTGGCATTGTTCATAATGCGGGGAGTTTCACCACACTACTGGATTACCATGTCAACATAACAAGCATAGATGAGGGGCAAAGAAAATCATTGTATCTATTTTGGATATGCATGGCATGTTGTTCATATCATTAGCCACATCAGTAAGATAAAACAGGAGATGACAAGGTGCAAACGTGGGCTGCTTCACCACACATTGGATTATAGATCCACAAAAACAAGCATACATATAGGGAGTATTAAGTAATGTGCATGGTATGAATAAGGAGTTTGGTTTTGCAAGTAAAACTTAGAACTTACGGTTCTTGCGAACATGCATTTTGGTAGAAACAGCAAACTAAACAGCAGTAAACGATAGGGAGTATGAGCAAATTAAACATCAGTTGAGGATAAAGGCTTTATAAGGACTGACTTACATTAACAGTTAACACCGGCTTTATAATGCCCTTCTCCATGTCAAGGGAAGGATAACTCAAGAATTTCAGCGCAGAATCTTCTTCATAAGCATTGTCTATACTCTACATTTTGTAGAGAGTAATTATAGATATGATAATACTGGAAGGGATAGAGGATAATGAAGATAAGCTGCAAATTGATTGTAACACCCCGGATGTAACTTTCCATCTTTGTAACTCCAACTCTTGCCATTTTTGGCTATGTGTTATGATATTCCCTCCGTGGTTGGGTTTTTGTCTTTTGTTTTGCATTTTATTCATGTCATGCATCTTATATCATGTCATCATGTGCATCTCATTGGCATACGTGTTCGTCTCATGCATCCGAGCATTTTCCCCGTTGTCCGTTTTGCAATCCGACACTCCCACATGCACCGGCACACCCCTCTTGTCTCTTTTCGTGTGCAGGTGTTAAACGTTCTCGGAATGGACCGAGGCTTGCCAAGTGGCCTTGGTACACCACCGGTAGACCGCCTGTCAAGTTTCGTGCAATTTGGAGGTCGCTTGATACTCCAACGGTTAACCGGGTAACCGCAAAGGTCTCTTTTGGGTTGCAGCCCAACACCCCTCCAAAACAGCCCAATAACCCATCTAAGTCACTTCCATGCTCTCCGTCGTCGGATCACGATCGTGTGGGCGAAAACTGCACTCCATTTGGAGCCTCCTAGCTCCCTCTACCTATAAAAACACCTCCCCCTACGAAATTTCGGGCAAACCCTAGTCAAACTCCTCCCTGCCGCCACCGAACGCATCCGGACCGGGCCGGACACGTCCGCCCGCCGCCGGACGGTTCCCGCCGCCGCGCCCAGCAAACCAGGCCGCGACACGTGGCCGCGCTCACTTCGCCGCGCTGCCAGCCCGCAGGGCCCGCGGGAGGCCCTCCCGGCCCAGCTCCGCTGCTCCGCCCCCGCTCGGGACCCCGCACGGGCCTCCTCCCGTGCATGCCGCCGACCGCCGCCATCTCGATCCCTGCCGCACCGCCCCGGCAGCCCGCCGCCCCGGCCGCCGCGCCGTCCTCTACCGCCGCGTCCGTCCTCCGGCGCCTCGCCCGCCACGGGACCGCGCCGACCGGCGCCAGATGGGACGGCCTCGACCCCGGCAACCTTCCCCGAGCCTTCTCCGGCCACTGTGCTCCATATCCGGCGAGGAACTCCGGCCTGCCTCGAAGTCCGCGCCCGGATCCAGATTTGGAATCTTACGGTTGACCCTGAAATCCTCTAAGTCTGCATTATTTTTCTCCCTGTTCATCGCATCATAACTCCATGCATACTGCTCCGTTTCATGTGCATGATATATAAAAATGTTCATCAGGTTGTGCTCTTCATTTTGTTCCATTGCGCCATGTTCATTTGAGTTCATCTTGATGCCTGAATCTCTGATGCAAGAGTGCTATATAATGTTAGTTACTGATTCTTAACAGATTGTGGGCATTTGTCATTTTTGCTACATTTATTGTGTGCATCTTATGAGCATTAGCTCTACATGTGTTTTGGATTATGCCATGCCTTCTTTACAGAGGTGCTTGCCATGTATTTTTGTGATAAATGTGGTGACTAGAACAAGCATGCAAACTAGGCTTCGTGATGTTGCTGATTTTAGTCCCTGTTTTGCTGTTATTTTGATGCCATGTAAACTTGATGCTACAGAGAGATCCATGCTTATTTTGAGATACTTCAGTAAGGATGTGTTGTACATATGGTTATTGGCTATCCATCAATGCCCCTGTTTGGAATTATGGAGTAGTCTAGCATGTCATTTTCGTGCTCTACTTTTGCTACAAAATGTTTCTTGGCATATTGTTTACATGTTATTCAATTTTGCCAAGGTTGTTGTAGTTGATCCTTGCATGCTATGAACTTGTTCTTGCCTTGGTTAGTTTAATAAACATGTATTCTTGCTGTTGCTATGCCTATCTTGTCATGCAATCGCTTGTGGTGAGTGAATCGAGCTCGCAAAGATGTCTTCATGATGCTGCCAATGCCATGCTCTGTTTGCTGAAACTGTTAACGAAACTTGCTATGTTTACATGGGTGCCACCATATCTTCTAATCCTTTTTGGCTGATGGTCATTAAGGGACTTTTGTTCTATGATTTTATTAGAATCATGCCATGTCTTATTTTGCTATTATAAGTTCTTGTAGCATGTTGATTGCTTGCTCTGAACATTGCTACCTGATGTTGTTTATGCCATGTCCAAGCTGATATCTTTTGCACTTTTGCCATGCTTGTTTGAACCTGCTATTGTGTGATTTAGCCGTAGCTCAGTGTTCACCTTTTGTCAAGCATCTCCTGTAGACCACTGCCATATGCTTTGTTGTTATGTTGGGATGCTGTAGCATAGTTTCTTGTTGCATGTTAAGTAGCATCGTGCTGTTAATCGCAGATTTGTGTCATTCTTGTTTTGCTTGCCATTTGCAAACCGTGCATCCGTTTCCTGTGATCTTTATATCGATTTCAACCGAAACCATCTCATCTTTACAACGGCATCCTTGGTTTGCCAAGTTGATGCCTTGTTCATCATTTATCCTTCCGGAGCCCGCATATGCATTGCATATCACATCTTGCATATCATGCCACGTATTGCATCATGTTGCTTGTGCATTGCACCATGATTGATTGTGGTTCCTTTGCTTGTGTTCCTGCCTTGGGTAGAGCCGGGAGACGAGTAAGTGAACGAGGAACCTGTTGAGAATGCTTACGAGGATCAAGCCTTCGACAACTCTGAGAACTTTGTAGGCAAGATAACCATACCTTCGATATCACTTCTATCTTTTCTTTGCTAGTTGCTCGCTGAGGGAGTCCTGGACTAGGGGGTGTCCGGATAGCCGAACTATCATCATGGGCCGGACTCCAAGACTATGAAGATACAAGATTGAAAGACTCCGTCCCGTGTCCGGTTGGGACTTTCCTTGGCGTGGAAGGCAAGCTTGGCGATACGGATATGTAGATCTCCTACCATTGTAACTGACTCTATGTAACCCTAGCCCTCTCCGGTGTCTATATAAACCGGATGGCTTTAGTCCATAGGACGGACAACAATCATACCATAGGCTAGCTTCTAGGGTTTAGCCTCCTTGATCTCGTGGTAGATCCACTCTTGTAACACACATCATCAATATTAATCAAGCAGGACGTAGGGTTTTACCTCCATCAAGAGGGCCCGAACCTGGGTAAAACATCGTGTCCCTTGTCTCCTGTTACCATCCGCCTAGACGCACAGTTCGGGACCCCCTACCTGAGATCCGCCGGTTTTGACACCGACATTGGTGCTTTCATTGAGAGTTCCTCTGTGCCATCACCATCAGGAAGGATGCCTTTTCCCGTCTTTAAAGACGACACCGTCGTCAAGGGAGCTTTGGCCGCCAGCCAGACTATCCGGCTAGGCGGTTTCCTTATGACCGCCTGTTCGGCCACCGCTCCGATAATGACCTCTCAGGTCATTAAAAGCGATCTTCACGTCAGCTCGGAATTCGCCGAGCAGCTAGATCTGATTGAGCTCTCCTCCATAAACAAGCTCTTGGATTGCATCGCCGCCCTGGGATTCGCTACCGACTACGATCAGATTGGGCTTAAAACCGATCTGAGAGAAATTAACTCTCCCCAGGTTACCCACCACGCTGTTGTGGTAGAGGAACAATGCGGCGACTCTTCTTCTATGTTAAAAACCAACTATGTCCGGATTCCCGATCCCTCCATGCCGGATTCCCGCGGAGGGACGGACGCCAATCAAATACTGAACCTAAAGTCAGGCATCGGACCAGATTTGTTGGAAAGCATCCAACAAACCAAGCTTCCAAATCCGGAAGCTTCTTGGCCTTTCAGCCTCAGATCGGGCGGGGTTTCAAACTTAATTCCACCCGCCCACCCAAACATAAGTGATCTATCTCAAATACGGCAAGAGCCAGATGAAACAGTACATCATTACTGGGCCAGACTCCTCCTGGTTATGGACAGGATAAAGGACTGCCGTGAAGAAAGCGCGATTTCAATTTTCTGCAACAATTGCACGGACAAGGGAATCATAAACGCCATCAGTCGTCGCGAAGTTACACGCTTCGCCGACCTAGCGACCATTGTACAAAAATACTGCGCGATGGAGAGTGCCTGGAAAACCGAAACTAGGTTTTGGGACAATCCGGCCCTGAATACAACCCCAGTCCGAAATAAAAGGGTGCGTCATACTCAAGCACCTGGGTTAAAAACCAAAAAGCAAAAAACCCCTAAAGGGTACGGAACCGTACTGGAGGGATGGCTCAACGGACCCTGCAAAATCCACAGTACGGAGGGCGCCACTCCAACACATAGCCTTCGAGTATGTTGGATATTACGGCAGGTGGCCAAAAGTGGCGAAGGCTTTTTAGCCCCGGGCAACCAGCCCAGCAGTACTAGTACGGTATTAACAATCTTCGAGACTTTCACATCAAATAACATGCGAAAACGAACAATCTGCAGCCTCGCCGAAGTCTACCAAGTAGCAACAACAAATCCATGGAGTGACACGGCTATCACCTTTAATGCCAGCGACGAACCTAAATTCCGAACAGCTAGAGCACCAGCCGCATTGGTCCTCAGTCTGATAGTGGACGGCTTTCGTCTTACCAAGGTACTCATGGATGGTGGCAGCGGATTAAACCTCATCTACGAAAAAACCCTTCAAAAAATGGAAATTGACTGGAGCCGAATTGAGCGAAGCAGCACAACCTTCAGGGGAATAATCCCTAGTCGAGAAGTACGCTGCATAGGAAAAATCACACTAGATGTAGTGTTCAGCTCGCCAAACAATTACAGGTCCGAAGAGGTCATGTTCCAAGTGGCCCCATTCGGCAGCGGATATCACGCCTTGTTAGGGAGAGAGGCATTCACAATCTTCCAAGCTATACCCCATTACGGGTACATGAAGCTCAAAATGCCCAGACCCAATGGAATAATCACTCTCGCCAGTGATCCAGATACAACACTCCGCGCTGAAAATAAGACAGCCGCGCTGGCCCTAGAGGCATTATCCGAAGCCCTAGCGGCAGAGGAACTAACTGCGCTGTGCTCCACGGTGGATAGGGACGATGTGATACTCGATAAGAGGTCCAAGTCCACCTCTTTTAAATCAGCAGACGAAATAGTCAAAGTTCAGGTCCATCCAACGGACCCCACAAAGACGGACTCCATTGGGGCACAATTAAATCCTGATGTAGAAGCCGCACTACGAGAATTCCTTCGGGAAAATTGGGATATTTTTGCCTGGCACCCTTCAGACATGCCAGGAATCCCACGCAGGCTGGCAGAGCACAACCTAAATATCCTAAAAGGATTCAAGCCAGTCAAACAAGCTCTTCGGCGATTTTCCGAACCCAAAAGACAGGCAATGGGAGAGAAGCTAGCCAAACTCTTAGAAGCCGGATTCATCAGAGATATAAAACATCCGGACTGGCTAGCCAACCTAGTAATGATACCAAAAAAGGACAAATCCTGGCGCCTTTGCGTCGATTTCAAAGACCTTAACAAGGCCTGTCCAAAGGACCCTTTCCCTCTCCCTCGCATCGACCAAATCATCGATGCTACCACAGGGCACGATTCATTGTGCTTCCTCGATGCATACTCTGGATACCATCAAATCAAGATGGCGGAAAAATACCAGGCTGCAATGGCATTCATTACTCCATATGGGCCATTATGCTTCAACACAATGCCCTTCGGACTCAAAAACGCCGGCGCAACATATCAGCGCATGATTAACACATGTCTGGCTACCCAGATAGGCAAAACAGTAGAGGCATACGTAGACGATGTGGTCGTCAAGACCAAACACGTCGAAACTCTAGTAGACAACTTGAGGGTGACATTCGACAATCTCCGAGCATATGACATTAAGCTCAACCCGGAAAAATGTGTCTTCGGAGTACCAGACGGAAAGCTCTTGGGCTTCATTGTATCCGGTTGAGGAATTGAAGCGAACCCAGCCAAGATCCGAGCTCTGTCACAATTGGATATCCCAAAAGACCTCAAGCAAATACAAAAACTAACTGGATGCGTAGCGGCTCTAAGCCGCTTCATCTCCCGTTTGGGAGAAAAGGCTCTGCCCCTCTATCGCCTCCTCCGGCGCACCGAACACTTCGAATGGACGGATGCTGCCACGGCTGGACTCGAAGAAATCAAGGCCACACTAGCAACAAATCCGGTCCTGGCCGCGCCCAACCTGGGTGAACCTATGTTATTATATATCGCAACAACACATCAAGTTGTCAGCGCGGTACTCGTCGTCGAACGAGAAATAGAAGGGCACAGATTCCCTCTTCAAAAACCAGTGTACTACGTATCCACTGTCTTAACTCCATGCAAGTCCCGGTGCCCACATTATCAAAAGATAGCGTATGTGGTGTTCATGGCATCCCGGAAGCTGCGACACTACTTTCAAGAGTGTTCCATAACGGTGGCCTCCGAAGTACCTCTCAACGATATTATAAACAATCGCGATGCAACGGGCAGGATTGCAAAATGGGCCATTGAGCTCTTACCATTTGACATAACCTACAAACCACGGTGAGCTATAAAGTCGCAAGTTCTGGCTGACTTCGTCGCCGAATGGACCGAAGCCGAACTCCCTAAAGAGTACGGCGTGTACTCCAATCATGCATTTCGACGGATCCAAAATGTTGGCTGGCTTGGGGGCTGGCGTGGTCTTGACGTCCCCAACCGGAGACACAGTCCAATACGTACTTCAAATAATGTACATGGACTCCAACAACGCAGCCGAATACGAGGCCCTTCTACATGGCCTCCGGATGGCAATCTCCATGGGCATTCAACGCCTAGAGGTGCGCGGGGATTCAAACCTCGCAATATCCCAAGTAAATGGAGACTTTGACGCCAAAGATCCGAAAATGGCAGCCTACCGCAACGTCGTCCTAAAAATGCCAGCTCGGTTCGAAGGACTCGAATTCCACCATGTAGCCCGGGATAATAACCAGGCAGCAGACGTGTTGGCACGCATCAGCGCAAAACGCGACGCCGTCCCTCCGAACATCTTCCTGGAACGGCTCTTTAAGCCATCCGTATTATGGGAAGAGGAGTCCGGAAATAACAATCCGGAACCATTTGCATCACCTAACTCAGACCATTCTGACACAATCGGCGGCTCAGCCAATGAAATTACACCTTCAGCCCACGAAATAATGGCAGTAATTTCCCCGTGGACGGAACCATTCCTAGCCTACTTGTAACGCCCCGGATTCGATGCGCCAGGTGTCTGCCAGTTATTCGCTGTCATTGCCATGTCATTTGCTTGCGTGTTGCATTTTGTCATGTCATCATGTGCATTGCATTGCATACGTGTTCATCTCATGCATCCGAGCATTTTCCCCGTTGTCCGTTTTCAAATCCAGCACTCCTATGCCCTCCGGCGTTCCCCCTTTTTGTCTCCTGTTGTGAGTGGGTGTTAAACTTTCTCGGAATGGCCCGAGGTTTGCCAAGCGGCCTTGGTATAGCACCGGTAGACCGCCTGTCAAGTTTCGTGCCATTTGGAGTTCGTTTGGTACTCCAACGATTAACCGCGTAGCCCGAAAACCCCCTTTCTCTTTGCAGCCCAACACCCCTCCAAAGTGGCCCAAAAACCCATCTAACTCTTTTCCATGCTCTCGGTCGTTCGATCACGATCGTGTGGGCGAAAACCGCTCCTCATTTGGACTCTCCTAGCTCCCTCTACCTATAAAAACGTCCTCCCCGTCCATTTTCGCAGACGAAACCCTAGCCCCGCTCCCCTCGCGCGTCGGACATGTCCTACCCCGCCGGACATGTCCAGCCTCCACGTCGCTCCAGCCAATCAGAGGATGCCACCTCAGCCAGCGCCGCCGCCCCGGCTAATCCCCCGTCGCCACCTCACGCTCTCTCTCCTCCCCCCACCGCGCGGCCCGCGGGACCAGGATCGGGCCCGCGCGA
>NC_041389.1:492971365-492989821 GCF_002162155.2 Triticum dicoccoides
CCCGCGCGCCGCCCTGTCCGTCCTGGCCGCCTCCCCGCCGCCGCGGAGCCCCGCGCCCTTGCCCGGCGCCCCTTCTCCGGCCGCCGCTCCTCCGCGCCGCCCTGGCCGTCGTTCGCCGGCGCCGCCGCCTCCATCCCAGCCGACCCCCTCGCCAGGAGGCCTCCTCCCCGAGCTCCGGCGAGCTCCTCCCGGCCGGATCCGCCCTTCCTCGCCCTCTCCTGCGAGCTCTCCGGCGAGCTTGCGTCCCTGCCTCGATCCGCGTGCGAGGGATCCAGATCTGTCTGAAGGTTGACTTTCCCCTTCCCCGAAATTTGGCCGAGTCCCGAATATTTTGACATTATCATGCCATGTTCATCGCATCGTATCTCTGCATCCGTAGCTCCGTTTCGTGCATGTAATATGTCAAATTGTTCACCTCAACGAGTACATCATTTCATTCCATTGATTCATAATCATTTGAGTTCATCTAGATGCATGAATCATCGTTGCAAGAGTGCTTCATGATGTTATCTGCTGTCTGTTAACAGAACTAGCTCTTTTGTCATTTTTGCCATGATTGATGTGTGCATCCTATGAGGTTGATGTCTACATGTGTTTTGAACTATGCCATGCCATATTTACAGTGGTGTATGCCATGTATTTTTGTGATCAATGTGGTGACTAGCACAAGCATGCAAACTAGGCTTCATGATATTGCTGATTTTAGTCCCTGTTCTGCTGTTATTGTGATGCCATGTAAACTTGATGCTACAGAGAGATCCATGCATATTTTGAGATACTTCAGTAAGGTTGTTTTGAACATATGGTTATCCTCTATCCATTCATGCCCCTGTTTGCAATTATGGAGTAGTCTAGAATGTCATTTTCGTGCTCTACTTTGGCTTCAAAATGTTTCCTGGCAGATTGTTTACATATTCAATTTTGCCAAGGTTGTTATAGTTGATCCTTGCATGATATGAGCTTGTTCTTGCCTTGGATTGTTTTATAAACATGTCTTCTTGATGATGCTATGCTTATCTTGTCATGCAATTACTTGTAGTGAGTGAATTGAGCTTGTTAAGTAGTGTACTTGATGTTACTGTTTTGCTAGGCTGAATCTGTTATTTGGTGATGCTATGTAAACCTGCTTCTACAAATCATTCTATGCATAATCTGGAGATGTTCACTAAGGGTGTTTTGTTCTACATGTTATGCTCTATCCATCCATGCCCCTGGTTGCATTTATAGCCTGCTGTAGCTTGTTGTTTTCATGCTCCAAAGTTGCTAAATAATGTTGCTATCAGCCTGTTAACATTAAGTTCAGTTGTTGCCATGCTTGTTGGTAGTGATCCATGTACCCTATGGACTTGCTCTTGCCATGCTTAGCTTCATAAACATGCCTTCTTACTGTTGGTTGCCTTACCATGCCATGTTTTGCTCTGTAGTGAGTTTCACAAGCTCATCTACATGCCTACTTATCGTTGTTTCTGCCATGTATGAATCTGTAATATAACTTGCCATGTTTACATGGGTGCCATCATATCTTCTGATCCTTTTTGGCTCATGGTCAGTAAGGGTCTTTTGTTCTATGCTTTTAGTAGATTCATGCCATGCCTTTGTTTGCCATGATAAGTTCCTGTCACATGTTGTTTGATAGCTCTAAACATTGCAACCTGATGTTAATTTCTGCAAAGTCTGAAACTGATATTATTTGCAATCTTGCCATGTGTGTTTGAGCATGCTCTAGTGATTTCTGGAGATATCTCAGTGTTCATGTTTTGTTATGCTTTACGTGTACATCATGCCCATGCCTTTTGTTTTCTTGTTGAGGTCCTGTAGCATGTTGTTTTGGTGCTTGCAATATGCCTAGTTGCTGTTTTGGACAGATTGTTGTTATGACTTGTATAGAGTGTATGTGTTGCCCCGTTGCTCCGTTTTGAGTGTGCTCTATATGAAACTTGCTTAGAATTGCATGTAGTTTCATATTATCATGTTGCATCCTTGTTTTGAGGTGTTTGCTTGATGTTTGGGTGCATTTTGCATCAATGCCATGTTTAACTTGTTTTGCTCATATCTTATAGGCCGTAGCTCCGAACTAAATGAACTTTATATGTAACTTGACTAGAATCTCGTGTAGATCATCTTTGTGCATCTTAACTTGCTGTTTAACAACTTGAACATAAGATTTATTCAGATCTGGACCAACTTCGAAATTTGCATATGAGGACTTACCGGAATTGTTATATGTTGTTCCCGGCCTGATTTAAACTTGCCTTGATGTGTTGTTCTTGTTTGCATCATCACTTGCCATGAGTAGCTTCATGTAGCTTTGTCATGCATCATGCTTGTTGTGCATCATGTCTTGTTCATGTGTGGTGTGTTTACTATGTTGTGTGCTTCTTATCGATAGTTCCCGTTTCGTTGCGATCGTGAGGATTCGTTCGTCTACGCTTGGTTCGGCTTCATCCATTCGTCTTCTTCATGGACTCATTCTTCTTCCTTGCGGGATTTCAGGGAAGATGACCGCTACCCTGGATCTCACTACTATCATTGCTATGCTAGTTGCTTCGTTCTATCGCTTTGCTGCGCTACCTATCACCTATTTATCAAGCCTCCCATATTGCCATGAACCTCTAACCTTTGACACCTTTCCTATGCAAACCCTTGTTTGGCTATGTTACCGCTTTTGCTCAGCCCCTCTTATAGCGTTGTTAGTTGCAGGTGAAGTTGAAGATTGCTCCATGGTGGACAGGATTTTGGTTGGGATATCACAATATCTCTTATATTATTAATGCATCTATATACTTGGTAAAGGGTGGAAGACTCGGCCTTTTGCCTAGTGTTTTGTTCCACTCTTGCCGCCCTAGTTTCCGTCATACCGGTGTTATGTTCCCGGATTTTGCGTTCCTTACGCGGTCGGGTGATTTATGGGACCCCCTTGACAGTTCGCTTTGAATAAAACTCCTCCAGCAAGGCCCAACCTTGGTTTTACCATTTGCCTCACCACCACCTATACCTTTCCCTTGGGTCGGCCAACCCGAGGGTCATCTTTATTTTAGCCCCCCCGGGCCAATGCTTGTCTAAGTGTTGGTCCGAACCGAGTAGACTGCCGGGCCCCCCTCGGGGAAACTCGAGGTTTGGTTTTACTCGTAGGATGTCTCATCCGGTGTTGCCCTGAGAACGAGATATGTGCAGCTCCTACCGGGATTGTCGGCGCATCGGGCGGCTTTGCTGGTCTTGTTTTACCATTGTCAAAATGTCTTGTAAACCGGGATTCCGAGTCTGATCGGTTCTTCCTGGGAGAAGGTATATCCTTCGTTGATCGCGAGAGCTTATCATGGGCTAAGTTGGGACACCCCTGCAGGGTATAATCTTTCGAAAGCCGTGCCTGTGGTTATAGGCAGATGGGAATTTGTTAATGTCCGGTTGTAGATAACTTGACACCAGATCCGAATTAAAACGCATCAACCGCGTGTGTAGCCGTGATGGTCTCTTCTCGGCGGAGTCCGAGAAGTGAACACGGTTTCTGGGTTATGTTTGATGTAAGTAGGAGTTCAGGATCACTTCTTGATCATTGCTAGCTTCACGACTGTTCCTTTGCGTGTTCTCTTCTCGCTCTTATTTGCGTATGTTAGCCACCATATATGCTTAGTCGCTGCTGCAACCTCAACACTGTACCCCTTCCTTTCCCATTAAGCTTTGCTAGTCTTGATACCCATGGTAATGGGATTGCTGAGTCCTCGTGGCTCACAGATTACTACAACAACAGTTGCAGGTACAGGTTTATCCGATGATCATGATGTGAGAGCGATGTTGGCTTGTTTTGGAGTTCTGCTTCTGCTTCTTCTTTGATCAGGGGATAGGTTCCAGGTCGGCAGCCTGGGCTAGCAGGGTGGATGTCGTTCGAGTTTCTGTTTGTGTTTCATCCGTAGTCGGATGATGCTCTTATGTATTGTGATGTTGTATTCGTGTGGCATTGTATGCCTTATGTATGTATCCCCATCTATTATGTAATGTTGATGTAATGATATCCACCTTGCAAAAGCGTTTCAATATGCGGGTCTATCCTTGGTGGGACCTTCGAGTTCCTTTTGGACAGGGTCGCATATTGGGCGTGACACTACTTAATCAGGCAGGAACTTCCCGAAGACTAGAATGAGGCCCGCTGCATAGTTCGGCAATCTAAAGCCTACAAGGTCCATGAGGGAGAACTTTATAAGAAAAGCACAACCGGAGTCCTTCAAAGGTGTATCTCCGAAGAGGAAGGGCGAAATCTCCTGGCTGAAATTCACGCCGAACTCGGCGGGCACCACGCTGCAGCCCGGGCCCTTGTAGGCAAGGCCTTCCGTACAGGATTTTATTGGCCGACAGCCCGGGCAGATGCTCAGGACTTAGTCCAACGATGCGTCGGTTGCTAGCTCTTTGCTAATCAGAGCCACATGCCACCCACCGCCCTCAAAACTATACCCATCACCTGGCCATTCGCGGTCTGGGGGCTTGACATGGTTGGACCCCTTAAAGGGGGAACCCACAAGCACAAATACTTATTGGTCATGGTGGACAAATTCACCAAATGGATAGAGGCCAAGCCGGTTAAAACGGCAGAATCCGGACCTGTGGTAGACTTCATATCCGGGGTAGTACACCATTTTGGCGTCCCCCACAGCATCATCACTGATAACGGCACGAAATTCACGGCCGACGAGGTTAAACTCTAGTGCAAAAACATGGGCATCAAGCTCGACTACGCTTCAGTGTATCACCCCCAAACTAACGGTCAAGTCGAGCGAGCAAATGGTCTAATCATGAGCGACATCAAACCCAGACTAGTGCGGTCCCTCAAGGAATCACGCACTGGGTAGAGGAGCTCGACTCCGTACTCTGGGGGCTGCGGACCACGCCAAACCGCACTACCGGATTCACACCATTTTTTATGGTGTACGGCGCAGAGGCAGTTCTGCCCTGCGATATAATTCATGACTCACCTCGCGTGCGCATGTACGAAGAAAGGGAAGCCGAGTTGGATCGGCAGGACAGTTTGGACGCCTTAGAGGAGGAGCGGGACGTGGCAAAAGCTCGTTCCGCATTCTATCAGCAGCAGGCTTGAAGATATCAAAGCAGAGAAGTACAGGCCAAAACTTACAATGTTGGCGAACTTGTTCTACGCCTGCCCGACAAGAAAAAGGACAAACTTAAGCCCAAGTGGGAAGGTCCCTTCATCATCGACCAAGTCCTGACCGGCGGAGCATACCGTCTACGTAACGCATCTGACAATCGACTCGAGCCGAACCCATGGAACACAGCCCGTCTCCGAAGATTCTACTCCTAACGCCGGACTCAGAGTTCGTCTCACTCCTCTGTCCACCTTTTTACATTTTCACTGTCTCTTGTCCCCCTCCTTCTTCCCACTTTTTTAATACCTTTGATAGGCTGATTTGCGCATTGTTCGCACACACTTGATGTGCTCCTAGCACTCACTATACCTGGGGTCTTCTTTAACAGAAGCTTATTTATACGGGCTTCATGCCCAACACATGTGTCATACTTCCGCATGTACCTTTTATTCACCATTATATGCATCGATATGACTTAAGTTTTGGCCAAGCTGGGTTGCCTGGCTCCTGTGCTTACCCCTACGTACCCGATTGTTCGGCTAGGAGGTAAAGGGAGCACCTCTGCGATTGTTACTGTCGGGTCAGCCGGATGTGTACCTCAGACTGGGTGAAGCCGAAAGCTAGCGTTCTTAAGAGAATATTCGGTCGGTGACTTGAAAGATGATTTATTACTTACTTATTTATCTTGCCCCAAATGCTTTTTCTACTATCTTAGCAGTCTGGACATGCACTTTAGGGCATGCCTCCCAGGGAAAGGAACCCTTAACGGAACTATTCTCCCTGGAAGATGTTTCTTACTAACCATGTAATATAACATAGCTAGTTGGGCACTTGTCTGATAAAGCAATTATGACCCCGACGCCTTGTCTCCATGCACGCCCCGGTTCTTTTATAACCGTAAGGGTATTCGGACACACTCCGGACTGTTGGGTCCCGAGGTTGAAGCGAAAAGGTCCGCAAAGACAAACGATCTACAATCAGGCTAGAAGGCATTCTATATGTCATTTTAAAATTACATCGTCAAACTGACTGATTGTACTCCTCTTCAATCCCATCTAACAGGTTGTCTAATTTATAGTCCCGTTGGGAATATTTCGCGGCCAGCTGTACTTGGCCGTACATCAAGCTCACAGGGATCTTCTTCCCATCAGGCCCCACAGGTCCGACCTCGGCCATGTGGTTTGGGTCAGCCTTCGGGTACCGCGTCTTCACCATGGCCCAGGCCTCCCTGGCGCCTTGACGGTAGGTCGATATCTTCCACAGATGGAGACGTCGCCGTACTCCCTGAAGCTTCTCAGCAAGCCCTCCAAGGCCCTCAGGTAGGGAGACGGAAGGCCATAAGGCCTAAACGACGCCACTCATCGCCTACCGAACACGTTCGAACAGTTGCACCAGCTCGAGAAGTTGGTCACCTATTGAACCGGGCATTTCCTCCTCACGGTGACCCGTGAGCACACCTAAAGACACATTTCTGTCAATCGACTTCCTCGCTGAATTCTTCTTTTCAAAGGAATTTGCTCAAGCACTTACTATAAATGCCGCGACGAAGCCGCTGATTCTCCTTCACGGAGCCAGACAGCTGGGCCCGAACATCTTTCAGCTCTTCTCCTAGCTGGGTGTGGGCATCTTGGAGCTTGTTCCTCTCCTGCTGCACCTTCATAAGCACCCTCTCGCCGGCTTTCAGCTGACGCAGTAGCTGTTGCTTGTCCGGATCTAGTCCGGCGCCCTCTGCAATATTATTGTCAGATTTACGCACACGCCGCACTTTGTTAACTACTTATCTTTTCGAAGTACGTATTACCAGCGGGGGTCTCTGTGGCTCCCCCTGTGGCGGCCAGTGCGGCCTCAAGTTGGGCCTTGCACTCTTGAAGCTCCTGGGACAGGTGGGTATTCTTCTCCGTAAGATCCAGCATAATAAATGATCCTTAAATCAGTTATTTTAACTATTTTAAGTCTCGGGGGCTACTGGCATATATAACTATTAAAATTACTTACCCGTATGTCCTTCACATACTGCTCCGTGGCTCTGGTTAAACCATCTTGAGCGGCACGGAGGTGCGCGTCTCCCGCATCAAAGGCATTCAACGCCTTCGGGGAGAAACACGCGTCACGAAGAACTATCCGGCGATACCTGTGATTCATGGCGCTCTCCACCTCAGACGGGGTGGCGGACAGCTTGTCGGCATCCTCCGTCGGAGGAGCATCCGGCTCATGCCTTGTCTTCGCCTCCCCTTCCGGACCACGCGTTGGAGCATGGCTGGCGGAGGCTTGATTGGCAACCTTTCCGGACACAGTCCGGCAAGCATTCTTTCTCCTGGAAAAGTTATGAGCATTAATATACCTCCTAGGGATCCTTCCCTTAAAAACAGCGGTGCACCGTACCATTGCGGCGATGTTTCGGTTCGTGTCGCACTCCTCTTCCGCCTGTGGGGCCGAACTGACCCTTGCTGGTCAACCGCCGCGGGTTCGGCTTCCCGCCTTAAAGGCACCTCCTGCGATGCACCATCAGTATAGGATGGTGTGGGTTGGATCTAGATCCTCGCCTCTCTTATAGGCGTCTCGTTCGCACGGCTAGGGGGTAAAATGTAAAAATACCCTAGCTTTTCGCATTCATACGACACGTGGAAGAAGGCCATTATTGGGCGTAGAAGCCAAGGAGCGCAACATTTATAAGGAAGCCGGACACTATTCGGTAGGAACATGAAGTTTGAAGGAGAACCCGCCTTGCAACGCCGAAGACAATATACGCGTAGGACTCGTCGTCGCTGAAGCCTGGTTCAGGGCTACTGAGGGAGTCCTGGACTAGGGGGTGTCCGGATAGCCGAACTATCATCATCAGCCGGACTCCAAGACTATGAAGATACAAGATTGAAAGACTCCGTCCCGTGTCCGGATGGGACTTTCCTTGGCGTGGAAGGCAAGCTTGGCGATACGGATATGTAGATCTCCTACCATTGTAACCGACTCTATGTAACCCTAGCCCTCTCCGGTGTCTATATAAACCGGATGGCTTTAGTCCATAGGACGGACAACAATCATACCATAGGCTAGCTTCTAGGGTTTAGCCTCCTTGATCTCGTGGTAGATCCACTCTTGTAACACACATCATCAATATTAATCAAGCAGGACGTAGGGTTTTACCTCCATCAAGAGGGCCCGAACCTGGGTAAAACATCGCGTCCCTTGTCTCCGGTTACCATCCGCCTAGACGCACAGTTCGGGACCCCCTACCCGAGATCCCGCCGGTTTTGACACCGACACTCGCTCTATCGCTATGTTATCTCTACCCACCACTTGTTTATCATGCCTCCCATATTGCCATGTCAAGCCTCTAACCATCATGTCCTAGCAAACCGTTGTTTGGCAATGTCACCGCTTTTGCTCAGCCCCTCTTATAGCGTTGCTAGTTGCAGGTGAAGATGAAGTTTGTTCCTTGTTGGAACATGGAAATTTTGGGATATCACAATATCTCATGTTTAATTAATGCACCTTATATACTTGGTAAAGGGTGGAAGGCTCGGCCTTATGCCTGGTGACCTGTTCCACTCTTGCCGCCCTAGTTTCCGTCATACCGGTGTTATATTCCTTGATTTTGTGTTCCTTACGTGGTTGGGTGATTTATGGGACCCCCTTGATGGTTCGCTTTGAATAAAACTCCTCCAGCAAGGCCCAAACTTGGTTTTACCATTTGCCACCTAAGCCTTTTTCCCTTGGGTTTTCGCGAGCCCGAGGGTCATCTTTATTTACCCCCCCCCCCCGGGCTAGTGCTCCTCCGAGTGTTGGTCCAAACTAGAGCACCGTGCGGGACCGTCCCTTGGCAACTTGGGTTATGTTGGTACCTGTACGCTTCTCTTATCCGGTGTGCCCTGAGAATGAGATATGTGCAGCTCCTATCGGGATTTGTTGGCACTTTGGGCGGCTTTGCTGGTCTTGTTTTACCATTGTCGAAATGTCTTGTAAACCGGGATTCCGAGACTGATCGGGTCTTCCCGGGAGAAGGTATATCCTTCATTGACCGTGAGAGCTTATGATGGGCTAAGTTGGGACACCCCTGCAGGGTATATTATCTTTCGAAAGCCGTGCCCGTAGTTATGAGGCAGATGGGAATTTGTTAACATCTAGTTGTAGAAAACTTGACACTTGACTTCATTAAAATGCATCAACCGTGTGTGTAGCCGTGATGGTCTCTTCTCGGTGGAGTCAGGGAAGTGAACACGGTTTGGGTTATGTATGTACATAAGTAGTTTCAGGATCACTTCTTGATCGCTTCTAGCTTCTCGACCGATGCGTTGCTTCTTTTATCGCTCTCACTTGCTTATGTTAGCCACCATATATGCTTAGTGCTTGCTGCAGCTCTACCATATTACCCCTTTTCCTACCCATGAGCTTAAATAGTCTTGATCTCGCGGGTGTGAGATTGCTGAGTCCTCGTGACTCACAGATTCTACCAAAACAGATGCAGGTGCCGAGGATACCAGCGCAAGTGGCGCAACCGAGCTCAAGTGGGAGTTTGATGAGGACCTTGGTCGTTACTATCTTTCGTTTCCAGATGATCAGTAGTGGAGCCCAGTTGGGACGATCGGGGATTTAGCATTTGGGGTTATCTTCTTTTCATTTGGACTTGACCGTAGCAGGTCTATGAGTGTATTTTGGATGATGTATGAATCTATTTATGTATTGTGTGAAGTGGCGATTGTAAGCCAACTCTCTTTATCCCATTCTTGTTCATTACATGGGATTGTGTGAAGATGACCCTTCTTGCGACAAAACCTACAATGCGGTTATGCCTCTAAGTCGTGCCTCGACACGTGAGAGATATAGCCGCATCGTGGGCGTTACAAGTTGGTAATCAGAGCCATCCGTGACTTAGGAGCCCCTGCTTGATTGATTGCTAGTGTTGTTGAGTCTAGAACAAAAAAATGTTTTGAGTCTTAGGATTATATATATCGGAGAGTAGGAATCTTTTTACTCCTTAGTCCCTTCGTCGCTCTGGTGAGGTCTCCTGACGTAGATGTTTTGACTTTCCTCTCCTCACATTTCACTATTTTTTTAGGATCACGCGGGTATCTTGGAATCGTTCCGATGGTTTTGTGACGAGAACATTGTTCTTGGTGCCTCCTGTCTTTTAGGGGTTGTGGCAGTGTCCCGGGGAGTTAAGCTCCGAGGTGTTGTCGTCACAATTTTATCGTTGCAGTTCTGGGATACCTGAGTTTTGCCGTCATTGAAAATCTCTTTTATGCAGTTGTTGGTGAGATAACCTCAACGCCACCCAGTACTGGGGCGGGAGTTCGGGAGTATTTCCATAACTCGTATAACGGATGCTTTTTCGAAGGTTGAGGTACACGATTTCCGAAGGTTTCTTGGTTATGTGTTGACGAATGGATACAACTGGATGTAGGGATTGTTAGTTTGGGTGAGATATATTGCTTCCCCTGTATCCCCAACACCTGATTGCATAACCGGAAAGTTTCGGGAGTTTATAGGTGGGATTGAAGTAGCTCTAGCATTTCTTCCCGCAGATATTTGGTTTGTGATTGGGTAATCCTTACCACTTATTTGTTCTAGTTGTACCTTGTTTATTTCATTCATCAATCTCTTATCAAGTGGCTTCTCACCTTAATGGATGTGATGTTAGCTTTGGAATTCATTCGTTCATCCTTGTTCGAATGTTTATTCTGAAGACTATATGTTGCAATTTCTATCCGTTGATTCAACTTGTCTATCTGTCTATCAAGATGCTAACGGATGTCACCCTCTTCAGGATGGCTCCGCCAACGCGTCAGAATCCGGAACGCAATGATGGGAGTCAGGCAAACCCTCCACCTCCACCTCCGCCTCCGGAGGCATGGCAAGCTTTGATGGCAGCCACAAACGCCAACACTCAGATGATGATTCAGCTCATGCAGGAGCGCAACCAAGGCTAAGGCAACCAAGGGAATCAAGGTCAAGGGTAGCTTAACCATCAGCCTCAGTTTCCTTCCCTCAACCAATTCCTTGCAAATCAGCCGAAGTCTTTCAGCTACTGTGCCGAGGCCACAGACGACGATGATTGGCTCGTGGATATCAACAAGCATTTTCAATGTAGCAATGTCAGGCCTGAGGACTATGTCAAGTTCGCTTCTTTTCAGCTCAAGGACCAAGCAGCTGATTGGTTCCAGCAATACATGGATTCTAGAGGAGGTCGAGTGATTACTTGGACTGACTTTTGTCGGGACTTTAAAGCTCACCACATTCCTACCAGTGTTATTGAGAGCAAGCGTGAGGAGTTCCGCAATCTCAAGCAAGGCAACATGTTTGTGTACGAATACAACAAGTAGTTTCAGAAACTTGCTCGCTTCGCTAAACAAGACGTTCCTGATGAGAAGAGTGTGATCTATCAATTCAGAGGTGGCCTCAGAGAGGATCTGCAGTTAGCTCTCGTTCTTGTTGAGCCTACTCAGTTTGATCAATTCTACAATATGGCCCTCAAGCACGAAGGTGCTCAGCTCAAGTGTAAGGCTTCTAAGAAGAGAATCAGGGATGCAGTCCAGTCTTCTTCTTCCTCAAAAGTGGCAGTTAAGCAGCAGAAGTTCTACCTTCCTCCTCCTCTATTTCGTCAGCCTTACCAGCAGAAGAACTCAGGTAGTAGTGGATCTTCCCACCCACCCAACCCAGGCTTTCAGAACAAATCTCAGCCTCAAGCTCCAAGGTCAAATGCTCCTTATCATCGTCCGCTCTCAGAGGTGACTTGCAACAAGTGCCAGCAGAAAGGTCACTACGCGAACAAGTGCTTCAACCAAAGGCGCCTTCCTCCTCCTCCTCCTGTGAGATCTTCAAGCAATGCAGTGGTCAAGCATAATCCAAAGTCTGCAAAGTTGAACATGATGAATGCAGGGCAAGTAGAGGATTCTTCTGATGTGATAATGGGTAATCTCTCAGTTAATGATATTCCTGTAAAAGTCTTATTTGATGCGGGTGCATCGCATTGTTTCATGTCAAGATCGTTCTTTGCAAAAAATGATTTTACTTGGTCTTACCTGGATAAACCTTTGGGTGTTGTTTCTCCGGGGAAGTCTATGAGAGCCAACTCGATAGTTCATGATGTCTCTATCAAGATGGGCGACTATAAATTTCTTTCGAAACCATTTGTTCTTGGTGACTCGGATATTGATCTAATTCTTGGGATGGACTGGCTTTCTAAGCACAAGGATCAACTTGATTGTGCTGCCAGGCAGATTCAATTGACACACTCTTCTGAGGATGTTATCATCTATGCCGCTCGTGATGAAACCATTCGGTTGTTTTCTCTCAATGAGAAGGGCGAGTTGGATGCTATTTCTCAAATTCCAGTCGTTTGTGAGTACCAATATGTCTTTCCGGAAGAGCTTCCGGGTATGCCTCCTCATCGGCCAGTCGAGTTCGTTATCGATCTTGAGCCTGGCACTGAACCCGTTTGCAAGCGTCCTTACAAGCTTGGACCCAAGGAGCTGAAGGAATTGAAGAAACAGCTCGATGAACAAGAGCGTCTGGGTTTGATCAGACCGAGTTCATCTCCATGGGGTTGTGGAGTTCTTTTTGTCCAGAAGAAGGATGGCACGGACCGACTGTGCGTCGATTACCGTCCATTGAACAAGAAGACAATCAAGAACAAGTATCCACTTCCCAACATCAATGAGCTATTCGAGCAACTCAAAGGTGCTAAAGTTTTCTCCAAGCTGACCTTCGTATGGGTTATCATCAGATTCGCATTCGTGAACAAGATATTCCCAAGACAGCATTCAGAACAAGCTTTGGTTCTTATGAATATACTGTCATGTCTTTCGGCCTTGTCAATGCTCCTCCAACGTTCTCTCGAATGATGAATTTCATTTTCAACCCCTACACCAATGAATTCGTTCTGGTGTATCTCGATGATATTTTGGTCTTCTCCAAGAACAAGAAGGATCATGCCAAACATTTGCGATTGGTGCTCGATAAGCTCAGAGAGTATCAATTCTATGCAAAGTTTTCCAAATGTGAGTTTTGGCTTGATGAAGTTCTTTACCTTGGTCATATCATCACCGCCAAGGGCATTGCTGTTAATCCGGCGAAGGTGTCTGCAGTTGTGAATTGGGAACCTCCTCAGAATGTCAAGCAGCTCCGTAGTTTTCTTGGTCTTGCAAGCTATTGCCAAAGATTCGTTGAGAACTTCTCTAAGATTGCAAAGCCTCTTTCCAACCTCCTCCAGAAGCATGTCAAGTATGTATGGACGCCTGAGTGTGATGTTGCTTTCAACACCCTCAAAGAGAAGCTAGTCACAGCTCCTGTCTTAACTCCTCCTGATGAATCCAAGCCATTCGAAGTGTTCTGTGATGCTTCTCTTCAAGGTCTCGGTGTTGTGTTAATGCAAGAGAAGAAAGTTGTGGACTATACCTCTCGTCAGTTGAAGCCCAAGGAAAATAACTACCCCACTCACGATCTTGAGTTGGCGGCAGTTTTCCATGCATTGATAACATGGAGACATCTCTTATTGGGAAGGCAAGTGGACATTTTCACCGATCACAAGAGCCTCAAGTATATCTTCACTCAACCCAACCTCAACCTCAGACAAACTCGATGGGTCGAAATGATTCAAGAGTACAATCCTAGTATTGAATATACTCCTGGCAAGGCGAATGTGATTGCAGATGCTCTGAGCAGAAAGGCTTATTGCAACTGTTTAATTCTCAAGCCATTTCAACCGGATCTTTGTGAAGGTTTCCGCAAGCTGAATCTTCAAGTTGTTCCTCAAGGCTTTCTTGCCAACCTCATAGTCTCTCCTACTTTGGAAGATCAAATTCGTGAGGCACAACTCCTAGATACCATGGTGAAGAAGGTGCAACGTGGTATTGACAAGGGCATTTCCAAATACAAGTGCTTTCGCTTGGATGACAAAGATACTCTTTTCTTCAAGGATCGAATTGTGGTTCCTAAAGGCGATCTGAGAAAAGTCATCATGAACGAGGCACCCAATTCCCTTCTATCCATTCATCCTGGAAGTACGAATATGTACCATGACCTCAAGCAGTCGTATTGGTGGACTCGAATGAAGCGAGAAATTGCTCAGTTCGTGAATGAATGTGATGTCTGCCGAAGGGTGAAAGCAGAACACCAACGACCAGCTGGTCTCCTCCAACCTCTTGCTATTCTAGAATGGAAGTTTGACCATATCGAGATGGACTTCGTGACTGGTTTTCCTAAGTCCAAGCTTGGAAATGATGCTATCTTCGTTGTCATTGACAAGCTTACAGAAGTGGCTCATTTCCTTCCTATCAAAGAATCTATCACAGCAGCTCAGCTAGCAGAGCTATACACCTCCAGAATTGTCTCATTGCATGGCATTCCACAATTGATATCTTCAGATCATGGAAGCATCTTCACTTCTAAGTTCTGGGACTCCTTTCAGAAGTCCATGGGCACCAACATTCGTTTCAGCACAGCTTTCCATCCTTAAACAAGTGGCCAAGTCGAGCGAGTCAATCAAATCCTTGAAGACATGCTCAGGGCTTGTGTCATCTCTTTCGGTATGAAGTGGGAAGATTGTCTTCCATATGCCGAGTTCTCCTACAACAACAGCTTCCAAGCGAGTTCAGGCAAGGCCCCATTCGAAATTCTCTATGGCAGAAAGTGTCGTACTCCTCTCAATTGGTCCGAGACAGGTGAACGCCATCTTCTTGGCAACGACTTGATCACAGAAGCCGAAGAAATGTGCAAAGTCATTCGTGAGAATATCAAAGCCGCGCAATCGCGCCAGAAGAGCTATTATGATGACAAGCACCGTGATGTGGCTTTTGAAATCGGAGACCATGTCTACCTCCGTGTCTCTCCAATGAAAGGCACTCGTCGCTTCGGTATCAAAGGGAAGCTTGCCCCTAGATACGTGGGTCCTTTCAAGATCATTGGCAAAAAGAGGCGACCTCGCCTATCAACTTGAGCTTCCGTACAACTTCGCGAACGTGCATGATGTATTTCATGTGTCACAGCTTCGCAAGTGCTTCAAGACTCCTGGGCGCACTATCAACTTCGAAGAAATTGACCTCCAAGAAGATCTGTCCTATCATGAGCACCCCGTTGCCATTCTTGAATAAACCGAGCGCAAGACTCACAACAAGTCTATCAAATTCCTGAAAGTGAAGTGGTCACACCATTCTGACCGAGAAGCCACCTGGGAGCGCGAGGATCACCTCCGTTCCGAATATCCGGAGTTCTTTCAGTCCTAGATCTCGGGACGAGATCCTCTTGTAGTGGTGGAGTGTTGTAACACCCCAGATGTAACTTTCCATCTTTGTAACTCCAACTCTTGCCATTTTCGGCTATTTGTTATGATATTCCCTCCGTGGTTGGGTCTTTGTCTTTTGTTTTGCATTTTATTCATGTCATGCATCTCATATCATGTCATCATGTGCATCTCATTGGCATACGTGTTCGTCTCATGCATCCGAGCATTTTCCCCGTTGTCCGTTTTGCAATCCGACACTCCCACATGCACCAGCACACCCCTCTTGTCTCTTTTCGTGTGCTGGTGTTAAACGTTCTTAGAATGGACCGAGGCTTGCCAAGTGGCCTTGGTACACCACCGGTAGACCGCCTGTCAAGTTTCGTGCCATTTGGAGGTCGTTTGATACTCCAACGGTTAACTGGGTAACCGCAAAGGTCTCTTTTGGGTTGCAGCCCAACACCCCTCCAAAACAGCCCAATAACCCATCTAAGTCACTTCCATGCTCTCCGTCATCGGATCACGATCGTGTGGGCGAAAACCGCACTCCATTTGGAGCCTCCTAGCTCCCTCTACCTATAAAAACACCTCCCCCTCCGAAATTTTGGGCAAACCCTAGTCAAACTCCTCCCCGCCGCCACCGGATGCATCCGGACCGGGCCGGACACGTCCGCCCGCCGCCGGATGATTCCCGCCGCCGCGCCCAGCCAACCAGGCCGCGACATGTGGCCGCGCCCAATTCGCCGCGCCGCCAGCCCAAGGGGCCCGCGGGAGGCCCTCCCGGCCCAGCTCCGCCCGCCACCCCCCGCGCGGGACCCCGCCCGCGCCTCCTCCCACGCGCGCCGCAGATCGCCGCCGTCCCGATCCCTACCGCGCCGCCCCGGCCGCCGCGCCGTCCTCCGCCGTCGCGTCCGTCCTCCCGCGCCTCGCCCGCCGTGGGACCGCGCCGACCGGCGCCAGATCGGCCGGCCTCGACCCCGGAACCTTCCCCGAGCCTTCTCCGGCCACCGCGCTCCATCTCCGGCGAGGAACTCCGGCCTACCTCGAAGTCCGTGCCCGGATCCAGATCTGGAATCTTAGGGTTGACCCCGAAATCCTCAGGCTGCATTACTTTTAGCCCTGTTCATCGCATCATAACTCCATGCATACTGCTCCGTTTCATGCGCATGATATATCAAAATGTTCATCAGGTTGTGCTCTTAATTTTGTTCCATTTCGCCATGTTCATTTGAGTTCATCTCGATGCCTGAATCTCTGATGCAAGAGTGCTATATAATGTTAGTTTCTGATTCTTAACAGATTGTGGGCATTTGTCATTTTTGCTACATTTATTGTGTGCATCTTATGAGCATGAGCTCTACATGTGTTTTGTACTATGCCATGCCTTATTTACAGAGGTGCTTGCCATGTATTTTTGTGATAAACGTGGTGACTAGCACAAGCATGCAAACTAGGCTTCGTGATGTTGCTGATTTTAGTCCTTGTTCTGCTGTTATTTTGATGCCATGTAAACTTGATGCTACAGAGAGATCCATGCTTATTTTGAGATACTTCAGTAAGGATGTTTTGTACATATAGTTATTGGATATCCATCAATGCCCATGTTTGAAATTATGGAGTAGTCTAGCATGTCATTTTCGTGCTCTACTTTTGCTATAAAATGTTTCCTGGCAGATTGTTTACATGTTATTCAATTTTGCCAAGGTTGTTGTAGTTGATCCTTGCATGATATGAACTTGTTCTTGCCTTGGTTAGTTTAATAAACATGTATTATTGTTGTTTCTATGCCTATCTTTTCATTCAATGACTTGTGGTGAGTGAATCAAGCTTGCAAAGATGCCTTCATGATGCTGCCAATGCGATGCTCTGTTTGCTGAAACTGTTAACAAAACTTGCTATGTTTACATGGGTTCCATCATATCTTCTGATCCTTTTTGGCTCATGGTCATTAAGGGACTTTTGTTCTATGCTTTGATTAGAATCATGCCATGTCTTGTTTTGCTATTATAAGTTCCTGTAGCATGTTGATTGCTTGCTCTGAACATTGCTACCTGATGCTGTTTATGTCATGTCCAAGCTGATATCTTTTGCACTTTTGCCATGCTTGTTTGAACCTGCTATTGTGTGATTTAGGCGTAGCTCAGTGTTCACATTTTGTCAAGCATCTCCTGTAGACCACTGCCATATGCTTTGTTGTTATGTTGGGGTGCTGTAGCATAGTTTCTTGTTGCATGCTAAGTAGCATCGTGCTGTTAATCGCATATTTGTGTCATTCTTGTTTTGCTTGCCATTTGCAAACCGTGCATCCGTTTCCGGTGATCTTTATATCAATTTCAACCGAAACCATCTCATCTTTACAGCGGCATCCTTGGTTTGCCAAGTTGATGCCTTGTTCATCATTTATCCTTCCGGAGCCCACCTATGCATTGCATATCACATCTCGCATATCATGCCACGTATTACATCATGTTGCTTGTGCATTGCACCATGATTGATTGTGGTTCCTTTGCTTGTGTTCCTGCCTTGGGTAGAGCCGGGAGACGAGTACGTGAACGGGGAACCTGTTGAGAACGCTTACGAGGATCAAGCCTTCGACAACTCTGAGAACTTTGCAGGCAAGATGACCATACCTTAGATATCACTTCTATCTTTGCTTTGCTAGTTGCTCGCTCTATCGCTATGTTAGCTCTACCCACCACTTGTTTATCATGCCTCCCATATTGCCATGTCAAGCCTCTAACTATCCTGTCCTAGCAAACCGTTGTTTGGCTATGTCATCGCTTTTGCTCAGCCCCTCTTATAGCGTTGCTAGTTGCAGGTGAAGATGAAGTTTGTTCCTTGTTCGAACATGGATATTTTGGGATATCACAATATCTCATGTTTAATTAATGCACCTTATATAGTTGGTAAAGTGTGGAAGGCTCGGCCTTATGCCTGGTGACTTGTTCCACTCTTGCCACCCTAGTTTCCGTCATACCGGTGTTATGTTCCTTGATTTTGCGTTCCTTACGCGGTTGGGTGATTTATGGGACCCCCTTGACAGTTTGCTTTGAATAAAACTCCTCCAGCAAGGCCCAAACTTGGTTTTACCATTTCCCACCTAAGCCTTTTTCCCTTGGGTTTTCGCGAGCCCGAGGGTCATCTTTATTT
>NC_041389.1:492990104-493038493 GCF_002162155.2 Triticum dicoccoides
CAGTGCTCCTCCAAGTGTTGGTCCAAACTAGAGCACTGTGCGGGACCGTCCCTTGGCAACTTGGGTTATGTTGGTACCTGTACGCTTCGCTTATCCGGTGTGCCCTGAGAACGAGATATGTGCAGCTCCTATCGGGATTTGTCGGCACTTCGGGCGGCTTTGCTGGTCTTGTTTTACCATTGTCGAAATGTCTTGTAAACCGGCATTCCGAGACTAATCGGGTCTTCCCGGGAGAAGGTATATCCTTCATTGACCGTGAGAGCTTATGATGGGCTAAGTTGGGACACCCCTGTAGGGTATATTATCTTTCAAAAGCCGTGCCCATGGTTATGAGGCAGATGGGAATTTGTTAATGTCCGGTTGTAGAAAACTTGACACTTGACTTCATTAAAATGCATCAACCGTGTGTGTAGCCGTGATGGTCTCTTCTCGGTGGAGTCCGGGAAGTGAACACGGTTTGGGTTATGTACGTAAGTAGTTTCAAGATCACTTCTTGATCGCTTCTAGCTTCTCGACCGATGCGTTGCTTCTCTTCTCGCTCTCACTTGCGTATGTTAGCCACCATACATGCTTAGTGCTTGCTGCAGCTCTACCATATTACCCCTTTTCCTACCCATGAGCTTAAATAGTCTTGATCTCGCGGGTGTGAGATTGCTGAGTCCTCGTGACTCACAGATTCTACCAAAACAGATGCAGGTGCCGAGGATACCAGCGCAAGTGGCGCAACCGAGCTCAAGTGGAAGTTTGATGAGGACCTTGGTCGTTACTATGTTTCGTTTCTAGATGATCAGTAGTGGAGCCCAGTTGGGACGATCGGGGATTTAGCATTTGGGGTTATCTTCTTTTCATTTGGATTTGACCGTAGCTGGTCTATGAGTGTACTTTGGATGACGTATGAATCTATTTATGTATTGTGTGAAGTGGCGATTGTAAGCCAACTCTCTTTATCCCATTCTTGTTCATTACATGGGATTGTGTGAAGATGACCCTTCTTGCGACAAAACCTACAATGCGGTTATGCCTCTAAGTCGTGCCTCGACACGTGAGAGATATAGCCGCATCGTGGGCGTTACATTGATGCTACATAATCAACTACCAATCCCTGGAAGTACAAGCGTTACAGGACAAAATATACTGACAAGAGCAATGGGCTACACTTCTGCACTGGCATTGTCTGTGTATTCTACGTGTTGGTAAGATTAAATATAGATCTGATCTTTTTTAGTAAATGGTGGGCGAGGGAGATAAGATGCAGAATGCTACAAAATGAACCAATCCCTCTTCCCATAATACAAGAGTGTTTTGAACACTGGTGCACTGTACAAAACGTTCTTATATTATGGGACGGATGGAGTAGCTGTTAATGTAAGTATAGTGATAGACCACATTCAGTCCTTACAAGAGGACTGCAGAGCTAAACCTCTTCAAAAGCATTGGGTTGATTCTAAATTTATGTAAGAGTCCATACGGATCTCATAATGTCCACCAAATGGACGATTACGAGGCTAACATGTGTCATGATGCTACAGGGCAAGAGGTACTCACAAGAGCAATGCAGTGTGCAGTATAGTTGCGAGATTCTGTGGTCCCTTGAGAACGAATGTTCTTCTGCTAACAGTTTTCGTACAAGTGAGACATTAAGGCAAATGCAGAATGTAGTTCAAATTGTGATGTGATATCATAGACAGTACCTTACGCTGCAGCCGAGACCAATGTGTAACAAGATTATTCCAGTCACCGTTGGATAAATGTAGCACTGGAGACTTTACAGAAATTTCTTTCAGAGGCTTGCCATCGAAGTGCGCTTTCCTAAGGTAGGAACGATACTTCATCAATGAGTGCTTGAAAAGCGCAACCAAACCTTGCTGGTCATCACAATCCAGTTTGCTCCTCGCCTATTTAAAAGAATGAAATCTTGTGTCTTCTGTCAGCAAAAACATATGCAGTAATGACCATGAATAACATTAGTACATTACTTACGCGTAAGTTGCGGAGGAAGACTAGAAATTGTTCTGTGTCTGTGGTATAATCTTTCCATGAAGGAAAGATGCGCACAAAGTTCCTGACAACAACATAATCTTCGTCTTCTAAATTGGGAAGAAATGGAACAGGGGTCCTATTTGCTGCAATTGGGGCTCTCTCTGGTTCGAAAAGGAATTTGGCAACTGGATTTGGTGTACTCTTTGCTGGAATGGGGGTTTTGCGTCGTACAGCTGGTGTTGTGTCAACTGGCATAATCATATTGTTTGCTGCAGTTGGGTTCTGCTGAATTGGGGCATCAGAAATGACCAGTGTAGTAGGGCTAGAGTCTGCTAGAGTTGGGGTGTTTTGTGGGTCAGGTGATATTGCAACTACACCTAATGGGCTATTTGATTTATCAGGTGCCACTACCTTTTCCAAATACTTTGCTTGTGCTCCTCCACAATCAGCAATCGCCCTCTTCCTTTTGAACGTCTAATACACAAGAACATCATTTGAATGGATAAATATGGTATGATGACAGATGGAATATGTACTGAAAATGGATAGGCAAGGCGTACATACATGTTGTGTAAACTAAGCTAATGGCAGTTCAACAAAGTAGAAGCAATGCAAAGCATTAGTTGCAAGATATGTGCGAGCAATGTAACCTTGGAAAGTTAGAGCAAGTACCTTGATGGGTGAATAAGATAGGGCATCTTCCTCTGAATCCTCCACTAGGGAGCTACATTGCCTTAGGTCTCCCTCTAGCTCAGAATCACTGTTAGGATCATATTCTAAGCATGAATCTGTAGGTGGAGAGCGTTTGCATTGCATTGCATCCAGACTTGATTTCAGTCCCTTAATGCCAAATTTGACAGCCATGGCATTGTTCTGCTTTATTCTTTTCATGCGCGCAAGCTCATAATCATTATGATGCTGTTCAGAATCTGAGATTCATGAAAACATAAAAAGTAGTCAGATTATCTATGGAATGCATTGCGGATTCAACTTGAAGAGTGTCTCCCTATAAACCCCTGCATATGCAAAGTTCACCCCCCCAACCGTGCTGACCATACCACACACAGAAATACAAACCCCTTATGTCTCTATAACAGGCAGGCACACATTTCAAAACTGAAGTAGGAACATTAGAATCATATGAAATTCCTATTTGAACAAATAAACTAAGCAATTATGAGTGGCATAATGCTTATCTTCAAGGGTGGAGTGTTGGTAGTGCGACACAAAGCAAGTAGGCAGATTGTATTCCATGTAAAAGATCGAACCTATGTAAAAGCTGGAAATGACACTTTCTTTCTATACAATGCAGTGTTCGTTGCCCACACATGATGGAAGAGATCACATAGAGAAATACTATTCACTTAGGTCTACAGTTCCAGTATTTAGAAACAGGGTGGTCCACCCTAAAAGAATATTGACAACAAATATGACAAGGCAAGCATAGATGTAGTGAATCAATCATTTACTTGTGAGCTTACTAGGACAAGTATGCAGAATTGTAGCTGCGGTAATAGACCGTCCAAAATCCGAATGAAGAAGTTTGTCTAGCAACTTATTGTTTGCAACTAATCGACGTGAATAATTGGATATTATATCGAGTGAGTAAGAAAGACAAGTAAAATTGTCAACAAACCTGGCTTGCAGTAGTAATCTGGGTCAATGTCACTACGACCAACAATCCAAAATGACTAGTGTCTGTTCCGAGGGCCAGAATTTTAAAAACCCTGTGAACTTTAGAGGTACTAAAGATTACCGAAATACATCTAAACCATTAAGTGTAGGTAGCACTGAGCACACAACAAACCCTAATGACAGTCCTGCCTAATGAGTAATGAATCAATTAGAAAATGGGTGATGAGGAGTGGCTGCTGAGTGTTGAGGACGTATCTCAGGATAAATCAGGTTGGCTTGGTGGGTGCTGCACGCCTGAGCCCTGAGCGGGCTGGGAAGGTAGGCACGGCGGCGCGCCCGGGCAGTGGTGATGCTGTTGGGCGAGCGGCTCCTGGCCTCCTGTTAGTCCGCCGTCTCCTCCTAGAGTCATGTCGTCCGAGGACGGCAAGTCGCCGACGAGGTAGGCGGCTGGGGGCGAGTAGAGATCGGAAGCGCGCAGTAGAACATAGGGGAATCGGGGCCTGGGATGACCCAAAATCCCAGGGTGGGCCGGCCCACCATGGGCACCCTGTAGAGATACACACTCGAGCGGCGAACATGCATTTTCGAAACTAATTTAGGAACATTTAGCTGACCAATTAAACAACTCTATTTTAATAATATCAGATTCGTATTTGAACAACTAAGCTTGTTTAGCTTGATGGGTGGAGCAGCGTTATTATGACACGAAGCACGTATTCTGATCGTATAGTGATCATAAAAGGGGGAAACTCTAAGCATATTTTGTTAGCAAAAGAGGGTTCCCCTCCGATTTCTTTTAAAGAAACCACCACGGAACCAACATGATCAATTAAACCCTAAGCATGATCAATTGAACCGTATTATGGAGTGCCATGGCAGATTTGAAGCTAAAAACTAGAGAAATGATATTTAGCATCCATTGTTTGCTTCGAACTAAGAACTAAACTCTAAGAGCTGAAAAGAAAGTAGAGTAACCAAGTTAAGATCTATTTTCTGGTTGAGATCAAAAAGTTGAGGAGATATGAAGTACCACCTCTCTTGCAACGCCGTGTAGGCATCGGGGGTGCGATGGATGTCAGTGGCGTTGAAGCAGACCTGCGACGGTAGACGGGTGCATCGGGGGATAAGTCCCATTGTGGTGGAAGAGAAGGTCGTGTGAGCGGCCCCGGCAAAGAGGACGATGGCGCCGATGAAGCGAGAGGACGTGATGCAAGGCTATTGGTCCGTCGCCGTGGATTAGAAACGTCCATCTCTAGTAGTGGACGACGCGGTCTTGGTAGGCGCTCCGGCATGGTGGAGGATGGTGGCGATGGATGTGGTGGAGGGCGGCGGTGGATGGGGTGGCGGACGGAGGCTGGTGTGGGGATGGGGTGTTCTAGCGCGGACAATGTATGAATGGGAAAATGGAGGGAGAGGTACGGGGAACCATGTTTTTGGGACGCGCCTGTCTGAAATATGGGAAAGTTACGAACTTAGCCCCTGTTTAAAATTTGGACGTCTCGTCGGTTGGGGATAGGACGGTAATCTCGCATCTCACCAATATTTGCCTAGAGCGATTTCAGGCGAGGATACGGTGGTTGGCGCCCATGGTGTATGAACGGGGCTGACAGGTAGGGCGGTTGTGTCACGTCTGAGTGAAGTTACAAACCTGCCCCTATTGAAAATATTTGCCTACATCGATTTTGGCTGAGTTGAGTTTGTTTTGCCGCCCACCGTGTATGAATGGGGAATGGAGGGAGAAACAGAGGCCTTTTGGACGAGCTTGAATCAAATGTGTTTTGCCGCCGATGTTTGACGCCCACCATGTTGGAATGGGCTCAGAGGCGGTCGTGTCACGTCTAATTGAAGTTACTAACCTACCCCTATTTAGAGCAGTGGAAATCGGGCCGATGGATTGTCCGTGTAATGGGTAGACAGTAATTTCCATCTCCCAAACACTTGGCTTCGGGCAGCCGGTGTGGGAGTGGACATTTTGCCGCTTCTTTCGAATTTTGGGACAATAAGCATCCACGTTTACCCTGGCAACTAAATTCGAATCCATTTTGTATTCCTATATGAATCTTTATAAATCATTCTATGTGTTTTTATATATCTTCAAAAGGACAACAAAGATGTATTCCACTATCATATATGAATATGGTTGACAAATGCCGATACTCAAATTCAAAAGCTAGAATCCAGTTTAAGGTGAATTCGAATATTTGGAACACTTCATGTCCAACACAAATGTCACACGCAGCATAATGTGTACTTCCATTTTGATATGTACACAAGCAATGTATCAAGATTCAAATACCGAGTCAATCAACCAAGAATGTACAGAACTAACAGACATATAAACACTTATAGAGTATATGGATCAATAATATCAACTAACATACATAAGCCAGGCCACTGTACTTTTTTTGCTACAACAACATCCTTTTTTTAGCCAGCATCTTGGCCCTTTCCGATGCGTGCCACTTATGGTCCATCTATACTTCTATTAGTGTTGAATGCACATTCATTCCGATTGGCATATTTGTAGGTCTGCCACAGCAATCCAAATGAAATGTCTCTGAGTCTTATCAATTAATACAAACTTGTGCTCAAATAAAATTACAAACCAAAAACCAAAAAACAAAAAACAATTATTACATGATCTCTAAAACAAATGGTTTGATTGATTGCATGAACAAACAACACAAAGGTTATTCAACGATGGAAAGAACGTTTCACCTATTATTTACCAAGTGGGAATTTAATTTCCTTTTTTCCTTCAGGACCTTAACAATGTGGTCAGTCTCAGCTTGCTTCGTTTTGAAATCCACCAAATATTTAATGGTTGTCTTGAGTACTGCTTTTGATTGTGCTGTTTGCTTCCTCAACATGTCAACTTCATCTCTAAGTGCAGAAGCAGAATCTCTTTCTACCACTAGTTTAGCCTCTAGAGCATCAACAGTTGGCAATTCATAATGAACGATTGGGCCGGTGCCACTGCTGTGGGATGATGCAACGTCCATGGGGACCTCGCTCTTTGATCTTGGGCTAACTTGTTTTGCGATTGAAGTTCCGATTAGATTCAGAAAAGTTGAAGTTAGCAAAACATCTCAACTGGGAGTTATAACAACAAACTAGTTAAACAAACAAGGAATTAAAGAGTTTCAATTGCATGCTGAAAAGTAGTTATTAACATCATTGTAACCCGCTGTTGCAGCGGCAAAGCAGTTAAACAAACAAGTAGATATTTAAGTTAAGGAAAACAGGTAATTCTTAACCGTAAGTATCAAACACATAGATAGGCGCTGTCTACAATAGGATTAACAGGCTGTGGCATTATGTAATCAGTAGCAAACTAAATTAAGCCAAGCAACATAATTGAACAATTTTACAATAAGTGGCTAACTAAAATTCCGAGAAGCAGGTAACTGAACATATGCTAGTTCTTTGTACAGGCACACTGCAACTTCTTTTTCACTTACAAGATTGTACGAAGGAGTCCATGGCATCAATTGCTTGGATACGTAGTCCCAATACTTCTTTCTTCCCACACTTCATTGGTAAGTCGAATGGTTAATCTGGTAAGATGGTGCATCCTTGATATGTTATATGAGGACGTGTAGTCAGACTAGTTGTAGCCACACACATCACATTGGCTTTTACTGTATATTTCATGCGATTACTTTTGGCATATCGAGATCTAAGCAATCTACAATAGGATGAAAAGATTGGCATCCTTCACATTATTGGCGAACTCAAATCATACAAACAAGCAATTCAACCATTCTGTGGGTAAATCAAAAGTGCCACTGGAATATTTTTCACTATCCAATCATACAGGCAAAAAGGGGCGACGCCACCATAGGGGCTGGTATGGGCGGCCGCCTCAGGTGGCTGGAAAGTGTGCACCTAGTTTGAGTCATCCAGGTTGGCCCAGGCTAGTTTTGTTCATCCCAACGCACGAGCAGGCAATGTAAAAAATGAAGAAAAATGTTTCAATTTGGATGGGCCAATAACATAAGCGCAAGGCAGGCCCTATAGCAGGCTCGCGGCCCCAACGGGCGCCTCCGATATCGATCGACAGCAGGAAAAATCCCAATTCATTCGCTCCAGCCTCCAGTCTGGTTCACTCCTAACCTAGCCGCCGCTGGACAGACCGACACAACACCTCCTCGCGCCCTCGTTGGAGGGCGGTCGCCGGGCTTCAAGCGAACGGAAGGACAAGAAGATGAAGATCCAACCCTGGGTGTAGCCTGCGTGGGAGGCAGCGGCGACAGCACGGGCATGGCATCGAGCTTGTGCAAACGAACAGTCGAAGCTTGCAAGAGTAGCATGCGTAACGAGCAGGTACATCACATTCCTGATTATATCTAATTCAACTCTTCAATTTTTGGCCAATAGTTAAACCTGACGGTGTTGTAAAACTGCTTGTATGTAGGGAATCTATGAGAAAATGAAACCAATTTCTACTTATTTTATAACTCCCCCAATCAATACTGAACTGACTAAATCTGATGTATCTAATCAAGTTTCCGATGCAAACATACAAGCTCATGTTGTTCTTGAGCCTAAAGTGTCTAATGAACAGACTGCTAATGAAGGATTTGATGCAAACATTTTACGTGCTCCTGGTGATGAACATATAGTGTCTAATGAGGGATCTACTGCAAGCATTTTGCAAGCTCATTGAAGGATTTAGTGTCTAATGATGATCTGCTATGTTGAGAGAGACAGAGATTTGCAGGCATTGATGACAAGCAAATTATAGTGCATTTTCATAGCTTGAGGAAACATCGAGGCCATCTACCAGAAAGTCCCTTTATCATGACACCATAGCATAAATACTTTTCTAATCTGTTGTTTGAAACTATTGGCATACTGATACGTCTCCAACGTATCTATAATTTATGAAGCATTCATGCTATTTTATTATCTGTTTTGAATGATTATGGGCTTTATTATACACTTTTATATTACTTTTGGGACTAACCTATTAACCGAACGCCCAGCCCATATTGTTGTTTTATTGCCTATTTCAGTATTTCGAAGAAAAGGAATATCAAACGGAGTCAAACGAAATGAAACCTTCGGGAGCGTGATTTTTAGGAAGAATATGATCTGGGAGACTTGGATTTCACGTTAGAAGATCCTCGAGGAGGCCACGAGATAGGGGGGCACGCCCACCCCCTGGGCACGCCCTACCCTCTCGTGGGCCCCTAGAGGCTCCCCCGGCCGACTTCTTTCGCCTATATAAGCCTACGTACCCACCAAAAACCTCTTGGGAGCCCGTTCCGGCACCCTGCCGGAGGGGGAACCCATCACCGGAGGCCATCTTCTTCATCCCAGTGCTATCCATGATGAGGAGGGAGTAGTTCACCCTCGGGGCTGAGGGTATGTACCAGTAGCTATGTGTTTGATCTCTCTCTCTCTCTCTCTCTCTCGTGTTCTCTCTATGGAACGATCTTGATGTATAGCGAGCTTTGCTATTATAGTTGGATCTTATGATGTTTCTCCCCCTCTACTCTCTTGTGATGAATTGAGTTTCCCTCTTGAAGTTATCTTATCGGATTGAGTCTTTAATGATTGAGAACACTTGATGTATGTCTTGCCGTGTTTATCTGTGGTGACAATGGGATATCACGTGCCACTTGATGTATGTTTTGGTGACCAACTTGCGGGGTTTCACCCATGAACCTATGCATAGGGTTTGGCACACATTTTCTTGACTCTCCGGTAGAAACTTTGGGGCACTCTTTGAAGTACTTTGTATTGGTTGGATGAATCTGAGATTGTGTGATGCATATCGTATAATCATGCCCACGGATACTTGAGGTGATAATGGAGTATCTAGGTGACATTAGGGTTTTGGTTGATTTGTGTCTTAAGATGTTATTCTAGTACGAACTCTTTAATAGATCGATCCGAAAGAATAACTTTGAGGTGGTTTCGTACCCTACCATAATCTCTTTGTTTGTTCTCCGCTATTAGTGGATTTGGAGTGACTCTTTGTTGCATGTTGAGCGATTGTTATATGATCTATCTATGTTATTATTGTTGAGAGAACTTGCACTAGTGAAAGTATGAACCCTAGGCATTGTTTCCTATCATTGCAATACCATTTACACTCACTTTTATCTTTAGTTACCTTGCTGTTTTTATTATTTCAGATTACAAAAACCTATATCTACTATCCATATTGCACTTGTATCACCATCTCTTTGCCGAACTAGTGCACCTATACAATTTACCATTGTATTGGGTGTGTTGGGGACACAAGAGACTCTTTGTTATTTGGTTGCAGGGTTGCTTGAGAGAGACCATCTTCATCCTACGCCTCCAACGGATTGATAAACCTTAGGTCATCCACTTGAGGGAAATTTTCTACTGTCCTACAAACCTCTGCACTTGGAGGCCCAACAACGTCTATAAGAAGAAGGTTGTGTAGTAGACATCACATACTTGTGCGGGATAGATATATTGATATGCAGTTTGCGCACTGGTTATAGGTGCAATTACGCTTTGATATTTTCAGCCAGAGAATGAATAATTCAAGAAGGTACAGACCATGTTTGTAGTCCTTGTACAGCATGTTGCATTTTGTGCTTTTTGGTGCTTGCATAATTTAGTGTTTATAATCTGAACTACTTTGGATCATTAGCTGGTTTTCAAAGTGCATGTAGCTTCACATTTCTCAAGTTATGTTGATTTCTGGAGTGCAAGTGCCTTCGTATTTTTTAAGTTAAATGTTCGCCCCTGGTAACTTGAATTCGTGGATCCGCCACTACACACAAATCATACACGAATGCCAGTATGAATTAAATGAAATGCAGGGACTTACGCTAGCTCATTGTACAGGCTCACTGCAGCTCTGCTTGCGCTTGGGATGTTCCATGTACAAGTCCATGTTACCACTTGCTTGGATGTGCAGACCTTGTGCTCCTTGCATCCCCCTCTACATTTTTGACACGGCGAATGGTTGATCAAATAAGAGGAATCGACCTTGATGTTGTACGGGAGGACAGATACTTACAAGGTTATACGGGTGTGCGGGATGTGTACCAGATCCTGTAGTGCCGTCATGCTACGCTAAAAAATGGATTTGCTTGTTTCAGATGATATCTCCAGAAGAAATAACAGTTAATGTCAGAGTTGCATAGGCGTGTAAGCTAAGAGAGCAGTGAAAGGATATCCAAACATCGTCGGAACAATGCACAAGGGAGTGACGTGTGGATACCTAGTTCTGGATGGTATTTGGGCATGATCGCCTAGCTAGAGTGCGGGTCACTTCAGAGCCGTTGAGGGTGATGCGCTGGTGTTGGCTGGCCGCGCACGGATGCAGATCTTGAGTGGCAGCGGAGTGCTATGATGCGGTGGACGAGACGGTTGATGAAGCCCCAACGGCCTCGGGGGAGGAGGTGCGACGATGTGCTCGGTGAAGTAGCCCCGGTGAGCTGGGAAACAGTGTCGGTGAAGCGCACCTGATGCGGTGGAACTCGGTGTCTGTGAGGAACGTCGGTTGCGGCGGCCGACGTTGTCGGTGGACCACCCAGTGCGGTGGATGAGGGCGTAGATGAGGTAGCTCCAGTGCGGTGGTGAAGCGCGACCGTCGTCTTCGTCGTCGTCGTCCAGCACAGAGGTGGGGAAAGAGACGACATGAGGGGCGATTCAAACTTTGCTTGGGTTGGCGGTGAATTAGGGATCTGAGCAATCTGGGCGCGGAAGGGGACGGTGGAGAAGAGAGATTTTGCAGGGCTGGAATTGGGGCCGCTAGATATTTCAATCTGAAACGTGGAAGCACGGACTTATTTTGTCGTCGTCCTTTTTGGGGGGGGAGTGGGGGTGGGTGGCTGGGTGCTACGCATCCGTCCAACACACGCGACCACCCCGACAGGACTATGCTTCGGTGCCTTAAGGCACTTGCCTTTGTGTCCATGACATGTGGGCCCAACAGGTGGCTGGCCCACATGTCAGTGACCCAAAGGCATGTGCCTTTAAGGCACTGAAGTAGCGTCCACCCTGACACGACCCTGGTCTGCGTGGTGCGCCTACATTTGAGAATGCAAACGAAACTTCTTTCATTTGCAAACGAATCTGTATGTATTACCATGCCCGTGTTTTCCTTGCAATAATTCGTCATTCGAAATGAGATACTCCCTCCGTTCACTTTTGTAAGTCGTTTCAGATAACTTAAAATGAATTGTTTTGCACATTTTCTGAAATGTCTTCAAGGTCTTATAAAAGTGAACAGAGGGAGTACTATAAATTAATTAATGAAGAGTTATTTGAAAAAAAATCGAAACGGTATCCACGCTAACGTGGATTAGAGTGTGTGTCACATAATTAGTTATTTGAATTAGAGTGTGTCACGTAGCAATCTCCAATTCTAACGTAGATTTCGCATTTCACTGTATCCATGCTACTTTTTAAATAAAAATTCATATGTATATGATGAACACCATGGTAGTGAGAAAACTTTTGGATGGATTCAAACATATGACCTACAAAAAAGCACAACAAATTGAGTCAATGTCAACTTTTCAAAACTTAGTATGGCACGAATTCGAAATAATTACCCATATGCATGGTCCTTGGTTCAAATCTTACAATGTACACCGAATTGAAACATTGATATTAAGTCTCATACTATGTACAATCAAATGTTGTTTTTAGCCCCCCCTCCCCCCGCACACACGCTACATACTTCCTGTATCGGTCAATCTTCCTCTCCTAACCACCTTAGGAAGCTATTGGTTTCCAACACACGTTCATTCTTTCTCTCCATGTTTTGATCTCTAAGTCTCTCAACTACACAACCCCTTTTTCCACTCTGTTACCAAATGTATTTACCTCACACACCCGCCATTGCTCCCCATGCCGAGCTCTCTCTCTCTCCCCTCTCCCTCTCACCCTATCGCGCTAAATACATGCATTGCCTATCTAGCCCCCCAACCTCTCGTGCGCACGCACGCATATTGTATATCTAGGTCACTCCCTCGAGACTGTCTCCCTCTTTCTTCCGCACGGCGGGCCACACTTGCTCTCTTTATCTGAGTCTCGTTTAACCTCGTTTTCTTTCACACAAAAATGATATATCTCCCTGTTCGGGCCTCGATCGACACACTCTATACTCTCTCACGCAGATTGTCTATCTAGGTCAGTCCATCCAAGCCACCGCCACTCTTTCAACCTCATGGCGGGCCACGCTCACTCAATCTCTCTCTCTCTATGTGTGTGTGTGTGTATGTCTTGATTGACCTCGCTCTTTCTCGGACAAAAACGATATATCACCATGTTTGAGCCCAATTCGACCTATTCACCTTGTACACACACACACACACAGAGAGAGAGAGAGAGACACATGCACGAACACAACAACAATCCAATAAGTATAGTGCATCTATTTTTCCAAACCATGCATGTATGACATGAATTCAAAAATACTCCTTCTATTCCTAAATATTAGTCTTTTAGAGAGTTCAACAAGTGACTACATACGGAGCAAAATGAGTGAATCTAGACTCTAAAATATGTCTATATACATCCGTATGTACCAGTCCATTTGAAACCTCTAAAAAAACTAATATTTAGGAACGAAGGGAGTAAAATGTAAGACATGCATGGTCCTCAGTTCAATATTTAAAATGAAGATGAAACTGAAACATGAATATTATGTCTAGTACTACAGTACATGCAAATGTTGTGTTTTGGCGGAGCTATGATTGTCGGGGGTCAACCCCTCGACCTTAGATAAAATTGTGGAGCTCTGTTTAGGGTTGTTTAGATTATATTTGTCCCCACCCTCCCAACCACCGATTGGTTGTGCACCCCCACCCCTCCTCCCCGGGAGAATATCATGTGCCCCCATACCTTAGATGCTATATGCCGATACGAGTTGCTTGGAGCTTGTAGATCTGAGATATAGCAGCTCACATGATGTGTCTTAATATTTTTACAGGAAACCTTGATGAGTTTGAGAATTGCACACAATTTGTACAAAAACTACTCAGATACCCTTGGATCCCATATCCAATGACCTCAAAGCTCGTATCACCGTAGCATCTAAGATTAAGGAGGACATCATATTCTCCTGTATGTAAGAATATCATGTGCTACCACACCATAGATGCTTTGGTGATACAAGCTCTTCGGAGCCGTTGGATTTGTGACCCAACACCTCCTCGGTGGTTCGAATGGTTTTTTGCAAAAAAGCCCTAAAAGAGTCCGGCCACTGCTTACAAGCACAAAGACTGCTCAGATGCCATTGGATCTCAGATCAAACGACCTCCAAGCTCGTATCACCATAGCATCCAAGCTGCGATAGCACCTTATGTTTTCTCGGACGGGAGAATATGAGGTGCTCCCGCACCGTAGATTCTATGGTGATACGAGTTCACTGAGATCTAACGGCCCACAGTAGGAGGTTTGAATGTTTCTGCAATATACGGCTGATAGAGTTTGGGAAATGCGCAGAAATTACAAGTACTACGCATGTGCCATCTGATCACTGATCATACAACCTAGATGCTCATATCACCATAGCGGGTAATTAAGCTACGGGGAGCACCTAATATGAGCAACAGGGAGTCGTTGGATCGAAGATGCAGCGGCACACACGAGTCCTGAATGTTTTATTTGCAAAAAAACCTTTGGAGAGTTTGGAAATTGCGCATAATTACAAAGACTGCTCCCAAGCAATTGGATCTCACTTCCAACGGTGTAAAAACTCGTATCACCATAGTATCTAAGCTGCGGGGTGGATGTGATATTCTATGCCGCTGTCATTTTTGTTTGTAAACTTGCAAAATACGTGTAACTCATGCCGTTACTTGTCTAACCGCGCAAAGTGTTTGTTCAAAAAAACCATCCTACACTAAAATATCGGAACAACACACTCAAATTTGGACCTAAAACTAATAAATCTGAAAGACGAGATTCGAACTGGCAACCTGGAGTACAAAGCGTAATTCGATAGCCTGAAACAACAACGGTTGTTGGCTTTGTCCCATAACTTGATTTTATACAGTACTTGCGTTGAGTATAGTAGAGGGAGTGCCTTGCCAACACGTGCATGACCGTTATCTCACTTACTAGTGGGTCCCAGGTCTGCGATCTCAATCTCTCTTCTCTCCATCGTCTAACATTTGCACGGGCACACACGAAGAGCGGCGCTAGCTTGCCGTGGTGTTATTACAACTAAAAAAAAGCTTGGAAAATAGAAGAATCGCCTAGAACAAGAGACATTGTGGCTGGTCGAGACAGAGCTAACCACATCTATCCTCCATGCCATGTTTGCATGATGAAGTTGTGTGGCTAGTGGGGTGTTTTTGACCGACTGGCTAGGTCCCGAGGTCGAACCATAGGTACTACGTCTGATACAGTATATTTTGCACGCACATTTTTCCTCCATGCCGAGACGTGGCACACCCTACCGCGCGGTTTCGGGGTCCTCCCGGGTGGTGCACGCATATATTCTTCCTGACATGGGACGCCCTACCGCGCATTTTCTGGGTCCTCCTCGGTCATAGCACCGAAGCAAGTAAATGAGTCGTCAAATCACGAAAGACCACCTTTCCCGCCGAGTACATTAGTGAAGCAAGGTGGCTAGCTAGTTGGGCTAGTTCGACCGATTAGCTACGCCGCCGCCACATTTGTTTTTTCACCCCTTTTTTATCTACTTGTCGGCAGGTAAATTTAAATATCCACCGCGGCATTGCTCTGGTGTTTGGGTGCGGCAGGATTTTTAATTTTTTTGATTGACGAGAGCAGGCGCGATAGGATTTTTAATTTTTTTATTGACGGGAGCAGGCGCGGCAGCAATTAGTCACGATGACTCCGCCTGTAAAACCCACTGCTCCCTGATGTGAGAAGTCGTCGACTGGTGTTTTACCGTGGTGAAAACCAAAAGATTCCCCGCTCCTCGGCTGGCTCCCTCTGCCTTCCCGTAGATTGCATTGCCTTTCAATCATTTCGCCCCCTTTACTTCCTCTCCCCATTGCTTCTACCTGGTGCCATGGCAGCGCAAAAGATCATGGAGTCCGAGGTGAGTCGCCTAACACAGGAGCTCCATGCCAAGGATGCGGAGCTCAGGGCCAAGGATGTGGAGCTCCGTGAGCTCAAGGAGGAGAGGATTGCCATGCTCCTCCGTTATCTGCGGGAGTTCACGGAGCTTCAAAAGCGTCAGACATCCACCACAAAGATGCTCGAGGCGTCGGTGGCGTTGCTGCAGAAAGCGGGAGATACAATAGGCCATCATGGGAGCCGGCTGGAGCGCGAGCGGGTCGATCGTGACGAGGTCCAGGATCGCCTCAGGCACTTGGTGAACCAAGTTGCCATGCATGTGTTGAGGCTGTGTGATGCCTACCGTCGTGCCAGCGCGACGATGCCGGCCGTTGGGCTAAACCCATTCGACCACCCGGTCGACTTCAACGAGCTGCAGCTTCCTGACCTGGTCTCCTTCTTCACCTATATCTCCGAGGAGCTGAGCCGTCTCCGCGCGATGGTGGGGGCTGAGCTGGACAAGGAGGGGTTTGATACGTCGGAAACACTTTTGCCCTTGTTTTGGACTCTAACTTGCATGATTTGAATGAAACTAACCCGGACTGACGCTGTTTTCAGCAGAACTACCATGATGTTGTTTTATGTGTAGAAAAGAAAAGTTCTCAGAATGTCCTGGAAATCCACGGAGGCACTTTTTGGAATTAATAAGAATTTTTGGCGAAAGAATTAATGCCAGGGTGCCCAGGGCCTGTCCACGAGACAGGGGGGCGCCCCCCCTGTAGGGCGCGGCCTCCTATCTCGTGGGCCCCCTGGACCTCCACCGACATCAACTCCAACTCCATATATTCCGTCGCGGAGAGAAAAAATCAAAGAGAAAGTTTCATTGCGTTTTACGACATGGAGCCGCCGCCATGCCCTAATCTCTCTCGGGAGGGCTGATTTGGAATCCGTTTGGGGCACTGGAGAGGGGGATTATCGCCGTCGTCATCATCAACCATCCTCCATCACCAATTTCATGATGCTCACCGCCGTGCGTGAGTAATTCCATCGTAGGCTTGCTAGACGGTGATGGGTTGGATGAGATTTACCATGTAATCAAGTTAGTTTTGTTAGGGTTTGATCCCTAGTATCCACTATGTTCTGAGATTGATGTTGCTATGACTTTGATATGCTTAATGCTTGTCACTAGGGCCCGAGTGCCATGATTTCAGATCTGAACCTATTATGTTTTCATGAATATATGTGTGTTCTTGATCCTATCTTGCAAGTCTATAGTCACCTACTATGTGTTATGATCCGACAACCCCGAAGTGACAATAATCGGGATACTTCTCGGTGATGACCGTAGTTTGAGGAGTTCATGTATTCACTATGTGCTAATGCTTTGTTCCGGTTCTCTATTAAAAGGAGGCCTTAATATCCCTTAGTTTCCGCTAGGACCCCGCTTCCACGGGAGGGTAGGACAAAAGATGTCATGCAAGTTCTTTTCCATAAGCACGTATGACTATTTACGGAATACATGCCTACATTACATTGATGAATTGGAGCTAGTTCTATATCACCCTATGTTATAACTATTGCATGAGGAATCGCATTCGGCATAATTATCCATCACTGATCCATTGCCTACGAGCTTTTCACATATTGTTCTTCGCTTATTTACTTTTCCGTTGCTACTGTTACAACTACTACAAAAACCCAAAAACATGTATCTTTACTTTTGCTACCGTTACTATTATTATCATACCACTTTTGCTACTAAACACTTTGCTGCAGATACTAAGTTATCCAGGTGTGGTTGAATTGACTACTCAACTGCTAATACTCAAGAATATTCTTTGGCTCCCCTTGTGTCGAATCAATAAATTTGGGTTGAATACTTTACCCTCGAAAGCTGTTGCGATCCCCTACACTTGTGGGTTATCAAGACCAATTTCTGGCGCCATTGCCGGGGAGCATAGCTCTATTCTCCCAGTCACTTGTGATTTATATCTGTTGATCACTATGAAGAACTTGAAAGACGCTAAAACCAAGATTTTGCCCTCAACTACGAGGGGAGGTAAGGAACTACCATCTAGCTCTGCACTAGATTCTCCTTCCGTTATTAGTAGGCTTGCGACACCTAAACTTACTACTGCTATGAATTCTGATATATCGCATGTTATTGATGATGCCACTTATGCTATGCATGCTGAAACTACTTCTGTGCATGATACTACTTTTCCATTAGGTGAATTTCTTGATGAACAACTTGCTAGAGTTAGGGGGGATGATATTACTGAAGAACCTATTGTTGATGATAGTGATGATGAAGGTTCCCCCAATGATTATGTATTACCTGTTGTTCCTAAGGGTTATGTTATGAATGAAGAAGCTGCTAGGGAAATTTTAGCTTGCAATAGAAATGATCTAAAGAAATTATTAGCTAAATGGAAGCAACAGACTCTTAATGCTAGAATGAAACCTGATCCTGCTTTTGCTACTTCACCTATCCGTGTTACTGATAAGGATTGTGAATTCTCTGTTGATCCTGATATTATTACTTTAGTTGAATCTGATCCTTTTTATGGCCTTGAATCTGAAACTGTTGTGGCACATCTTACCAAGTTGAATGATATAGCCATCCTGTTTACTAATGATGAGAAGTCTCGCTATTTATATATCCTTAAGATATTTCCGTTCTCATTAAAGGGTGATGCTAAGACTTGGTATAATTCTCTTGCTCCTGGTTGTGTGCGTAGTCCCCAGGATATGATTTATTACTTCTCTGCTAAATATTTCCCTGCTCATAAGAAACAAGCTGCCTTGTGGGAAATATATAATTTTGTGCAAATCAAAGAAGAGAGTCTCCCACAAGCTTGGGGGAGGCTTCTCCGGTTACTTAATGCTTTGCGTGATCATCCTCTTAAGAAAAATGAAATACTTGATATCTTTTATAATGGACTAATCGATGCTTCCAAGGACTACTAGGATAGTTGTGTTGGTTGTGTTTTCAGGGAAAGAACAGTCAACGAAGCTGAAATACTATTGAATAATACGTTGACTGATGAAAATACTCCCTCCGCTTCTTTTTACTCCGCATATAAGATTTGGTCAAAGTCAAACTTTGTAAAGTTTTTACAACTTTGTAGGAAAAAATATTAACATTCACAATACTAAAGCTATATGGTATGAAGATTAATTTCATGATGCATCTAACAAAACTGATTTCATATTGTGAACCTTGATAGTTTTTTCTATAAACTTAGTCAAAGTTAACAAAGTTTGACTTTGAAAAAATCTTATATGCAGACTAAAAAGAAACGGAGGGAGTAATTGGACTCTTCCCGAGCCAGTTCCTGAAGTAATTCCTGAACCAATTAAGCCAACTCCTGAGCCTATTCCTAAACCCACTCCGAAGAAGAGAGGTGTTCTACTTCTCAGTCCTGAAGATATGCAAGAGGCAAAGAAATCAATGAAAGAAAAAGGTATTAAAGCTGAAGATGTTAAGAATTTACCACCTATTGAAGAAATACGTGGTCTTAATATACCGCCTGAGGAACCATATTGTCTTGATAACTCGACACATGTAGTAAAGGTAAATTCTCTCTATAGATATGATAAAGTTGAAATCCCCTCTACTAAATTTCATAGCCCGTACTTAGATGAATTTGATGACTTTATGGCTAGACAAGAAAGTTTTAATGCTTATGTTGGTAGAGAGTTAAAGAATAATGCTTTCGAGATAGGACGCGTAAGTGATAATCTGGCTAGAGTTAAAGATGAACTTCACCGCGTTAGCTAATATGCTTCTATGGTTGCTACTCAAGCTGAGCAAGTACTTAAAGCTCAAAATGATTTGCTTGATGAGTTAAATAATAAAAATGACTTTGTTGTTAGAGTGGCTACTAGAACTGGTAGAATGACTCAGGAATCTTTGTATCCTGAAGGCCACCCTAAGAGAATCGAGCAAGATTCTCAGAGGAACAATTTGGAAGCACCTAGTTCTTCTAAAAAGAAGAAGAAGAAAAATGATAGAACTTTGCATGCTTCTAGTGAACCTACTGTAGACACACCTGAGAATCCCAATGATATTTCTATCTCTGATGCTGAAACACAATCAGGTGATGAACATGAACCTAGTGATAATGTTAATGATAATATTCATGTTGATGCTCAACCTAGCAAAAACAATGATGTAGAGATTGAACCTGCTGTTGATCTTGATAACCCACAATCAAAGAATCAACATTATGATAAGAGAGATTTTGTTTCTAGGAAGCACGGTAAAGAAAGAGAACAATGGGTTCAGAAACCATTCCCTTTCCTCCTAAACCATCCAAGTCAAAGGATGATGAGGATTTTGAGCGCTTTCCTGAAATGATTAGACCTATTTTCATATGCGCTTAACTGATATGCTTAAAGTAAATCCTTATGGTAAGTATATGAAGGATATCATCACAAATAAAAGAAAGATACCGGAAGCTGAAATTTCCACCATGCTTGCTAATTACACTTTTAAGGGTGGAATACCAAAGAAACTTGGAGATCTGGGTGTACGAACTATACCATGCTCTATTAAAAGAAACTATGTTGGAACTGCTTTATGTGATCTTGGAGACGGTGTTAGTGTCATGCCTCTCTCTTTATATCGTAGACTTGAATTGAATAAGTTGACACATACTGAAATATCTTTGCAAATGGCTGATAAATCAACTGCTATACCTGTTGGCATTTGTCAGGATGTGTCTGTTGTGGTTGCAAATGTCACTATCTTAACGGACTTTGTTATTCTTGATATTCCCGAGGACGATAGTATGTCTATTATCCTTGGTAGACCTTTTCTTAATACTGCAGCGGCTGTTATTGATTGCAACAAAGACAATGTCACTTTTCATGTTAATGGTAATGAGCATACGGTACACTTTCCGAGGAAACAATCTCAAGTTCATAGCATCAATTCTATTGAAAAAAATCCAACTATCATTTTTGGAGATTTTGAATTTCCTCTCCCTACTGTCAAGAAAAAGTATGATATTGTTATTGTTGGGGATTTTCATATCCCCGTTGAGGTAACTTAGTGTTATTCGGAATTTCTTCGGTTCCGTGTTATTCGGAATGAGTTTGTTAACAAGACTTGATCGACCTTGTTAGTGGATTCATTTTAATGATCACGAGATGGATGAAACTAGAAGGCACAACCTTCTGTACCCTCTCTTTACTTTCTGTTATTTAGAATAAATAAAAGCAAAAATAGTATTATCTGTCTATTTTCTGAATTATCCGTGCATTAAAAAAATAGTCCAAAAATAAAAGTGCTCCAAATGCCCTGCAAATTTAGTATGAATTTTTCTGGAATATTTGAGGATTTTAGGCACTGAAAACACTGCAGGAGGGGCAAGCACCAGGTCACGAGAGAGGAGGGTGCGCTCCCCCCTATAGGGCGCGCCCCCTGTCTCGTGGGCCCCTGGTGGCTCCCCTCCACTTATGCCAGCACCCACACACTTCATCTTCTACCCAAAAAAATCCCCATCCAGCTCAAGCACGAGTTCTAGCTCGTTTTGCTGTGATTTTCGATCTCTTAGCTCAAAGCTCCATTCCCAAAACTGCTTTGGGAGATTGTTGCTTGGTATGTGACTCCTCCATTTGTCCAATTAGTTTTTGTTCTAGTGCTTTATTCATTGCAAATTTTTGCTGCATAGGTGACCATGTTCTTGAGCTTGCATGTTAAATTTTTGAGGTCCCAAGCAATTCCAATGCATGATATAGGCTCTAGGCACTTGTAGGAGTACTTGCTATCAATCTTGTTTAGTTTTATTCACTTTTATTTTGAAGTTACAAAAATTTCAGAAATTTTTAGAAAATGTTGAGGAGACTTTTTAGGGGCTCTTCTAGCCAAAGCTCTGAGGAAAAACAAGCCGAAGAGAAGGAAAAAGCCAAGTATAATCTTCCTCGCTTAGCGGAAGTACGGTCGTGTGAATGGCCATGCGGGGGTTTCTTGAAAGAAGCTGGAATTCATGAAGACTTTTATGCTTTAATCGAGACTGCAGGCCTCACTGGTTTCATCAATGATTGAATCGATCATTATCTCTTACTTACCAATACTTTCGTGCAAAACTTTTATTATTATCCTTAGAAGTCACCGCCTGCAGTATCATTTCATTTATATGATGAATTCAAAGAAATGTCTTTACGTCATTTTTGAGCGGTGTGTAGGATACCTTATGAGGGAGAATTAGATGAACCCCGTCGTGAAGATGTGGGTGGCTTTGTTAATACTATTGCTGTAGAGGAGCCAAAGAAGGGCTCCGAGGCGAAGGTCTCTAGCATACACTTTCCTGTTTTACGCTACTTTGCCATATTTGCTAGTAGATGCTTAATTTGTCGAGGAAATAGTGGAAACTTGAGCGTCCCTGGCATTATCATTCTTAAACATGCTTTGCTTGTGGACAATACTTTTAGTATGGGTGCCGTCGTTGCTAAACGGCTAGCCCTGAATCGTACAAAAGGCCCCGTATTTGGAGGTATCTATGCTGCACATCTTGCTAAATATTTTCAGATACCCATTAGGCACTATGAGGAGGATGAGATAAAATTGTCTCCTCACATCTTATATTACAAGAGCATGGTAGCACACAAGTTTATTGCTGACAACGAAGAGAAGATGCTCTTGTATAGACTTAGATTCAATAAGAAACACTTTGAGTTTATTATTTTGCCTGCGCCTTTGTTGTTTGATTTGCTTGCAGAAAATCATCTTGTCACGCCGGAAGCGGTGAACAATCATCGAGCTCAAGCTTTTACTCCAGAACCTGAACCTGAGCCGGAACCTGAGCTGGACCCTTATCGTGCATCATTTGTCCAGTGGGATCCAGACATGACCAGCCAATGGTATCCTGATTTCACCTCCCATTATACCGGGGAGAGTAGCGGCGGTCCTTGGTACTAGACCAACTTAGGCCAAAAGCCTAAGCTTGGGGGAGTACGTATTTCTCACCGACTTTACATTCATGTTCACACACTAGTCGTCGGTGCTCATACTCTTTCATTGTATTATCCATGCTAGTTTAAATTTCTTTTTCTAGTTTTCTTCTTGTGTGTTTGATAATCCTTGAGAAAAACCAAATAAATTAGTTAGTTTAATTTCCATGCTTGTAGTAGAAATTAAAATGAAAACCCAAAAAGATTTCTTGTTCTTCTTTTACTTGTTGGGAGCTTTCCCGTGTAAATAGTTTTCTTTTCTTTTCTTTCCTTTGTGGGTCGAGAAGACCATATTGAAAATGTTTAGTGGCTCTTATATGCATGATTGTTTATTTAATTTAGATCCCATATTACTTGTCTTCTCTCTTGAGTTGAATGCTTGCAGATTCCAGCTTAGTCCAATGCACGTGCACTCTTATTATTATACACATCGTTCGGTCGTGCAAGTGAAAGGCAATAATGATGATATATGATGGACTTATTGGGGTGAGAAAAGCTGGTATGAACTCGACCTCTCTTGTTTTTGTAAATATGATGATTCATCGTTCTTGAGTCAGCTATTATGAAGTAACATATTTGCAATGACATTTAGAGATTATAGTTGCTTGTGACATGCTTGATTAGCTATGAGTTATAATGGTTTACCTTGCGTGCCAACATGCTATTAGAATGATTATGATGTGGTATGATGGGATGGTATCCTCCTTTGAATGTATTAAGTGACTCGACTTGGCACATGTTCATGCATGTAGTTGAAACAAATCAACATAGCCTTCATGATATTTATGTTCATGGTGCATTATATCCTACTCATGCTTGTACTCGGTGTGAATTAATTTTAATGCATGTTTACAACTGTTGTCGCTCTCTCAGTTGGTCGCTTCCCAGTCTTTTGCTAGCCTTCACCTGTACTAAGCGGGAATACTGCTTGTGCATCCAAACTCCTTAAACCCCAAAGTTGTTCCATATGAGTCCACTATACCTTCCTATATGCGGTATTTACCTGCCGTTCCAAGTAAATTTGTATGTGCCAAACTCCAAACCTTCAAATGAAATTCTGTTTTGTATGCTCGAGCAGCTCATGTTACAACTAGGGCTACCTATATCTTCCATGCTAGGTGGGTTATTCTCACGAGGAGTTGACTCCGCTCCTCATTCACGAGAAAGGGCCGGTAACTGGGATGCCCAGTCCCATGATCCAAAAAGATCAAAGCAAATCAAAATAATTAAACAAAACTCCCCCAGGGCTGTTGTATGTTGGAGGCACTCGTTGTTTTGAGCAAGCCATGGATTGATGCTTGTTGGTGGTTGGGGGAGTATAAACCTTTACCATTCTGTTTGGGAACTGCCTACAATGCATTTAGTATGGAAGATACAGCCATCTCATAGTTGTTGCGTTGACAGCAAAAGTATGCCGCTCAAAATGTTATTCAATCTCTATTTTAAAATCAAGCTCTGGCACCTCTACAAATCCTTTCTTCCCTCTGCGAAGGGCCTATCTATTTACTTTTTTATGTTGAGTCATCATCCTTCTTATTAAAAGCACCCGCTGGAAAGCACACTGTCATTTGCATTCATTATTATTGGTTTATATTGGGTATGACTTGACTGGATCTCTTTTACCATGAATTACAATGTTTAGTCAGTCCTTGATCTTTAAAGGTGCTCTGCATTTATGTTTTGCGGTCTCAGAAAGGGCTAGCGAGATACCATTTTGTTATATCATGTTATGATTATTTTGAGAAAGTGTTGTCATTCGAGTTTTATTATTATGGCTCGTTAGCTGATTATGTTATTGATATGAGTAATTGTGAGCGCTAAGTGTTATTGTGAGTATGGTTAGTTCATAATATTTGCTGAAACTTGAATGCTGGCTTTTCATGTTTACAACAACAAGAGCAAACAGAGTTTGTAAAAGTTTTTCTTTATCACTTTCAGTTTATCAACTGAATTGCTTGAGGACAAGCAAAAGTTTAAGCTTGGGGGAGATGATACGTCTCCAATGTATCTACTTTTCCAAACACTTTTGCCCTTGTTTTGGACTCTAACTTGCATGATTTGAATGAAACTAACCCGGACTGACGATGTTTTTAGCAGAACTACCATGATGTTGTTTTATGTGTAGAAAAGAAAAGTTCTCAAAATGTCCTGGAAATCCACGGAGGCACTTTTTGGAATTAATAAGAATTTTTGGCGAAAGAATTAATGCCAGGGGGCCCAGGGCCTGTCCACGAGACAGGGGGCGCCCCCTGATGAAGCCATGTACCTAGGGTAGGGTCATGGACCTGTCCAAGACACCCTCCCCAAGGACATCTCTAGAAGAAATCACCTTTTAGTCGACCTGGAAGGATTCCACTCGACGGACTCGAAGATACTCGACCATGAAGTCAACCAGTCGACCAACAGGAGATCTAAAGTCACTCTGCATGCAAGAGCCTGTAATTAAGTAGCCTTTATGGTCATCATAGCACTTTATGTGGGGCGTTACCAGTAACCCCCGATCTTAATGTACTTTAAACCCTACATAACTGAGGGCCGGAGGGGTCTGGCAGACTCTATATAAGCCACCCCCTCCTCAGTGTCAAGGGTTCGCACCCCCTGTAACTCATACGCACATAATACAGTCGACCGCCTCCGGGCTCCGAGACGTAGGGTTGTTACTTCCTCCGAGAAGGGCCTGAAATCGTAAACATCTTGCGTATACAACTACTCCATAGCTAGGATCTTGCCTCTCCATTCCTACCCCCTATTCTACTGTCAGACGTAGAACCACGACAGTTGGCGCCCACCGTGGGGCAGGTGTCTTAGCGACCTATTGGAGAAGTTGCGATTGTTCCGATCTCCTTCATCATGGTTTCAGGCGGAGTTTTGGTTGAGGGCCGCGAGATCTGTCTCAGCGCGCTCATGTTCATCGCCGATGACTCCGCTTGTCTTCAGGAGGCTCCACTCGACATCGACGCGCTCTCCGTCCGCGGGGCGACGCACTTCCGCGCATGCGTCCGCGGCGTCCTCCTGTGGCAACCGTCGACCCAATATCGGTCGACCCCTGTGTCGTCCTCCCTCCCTGTCTCCTGCCTGTGCAAGTGCTCCGGTCGGTCGAGGCTTCAGCGGTGGGTGAGGCACGCAATGGCTCGCCAGTCGGCTACTCCCCAAGTCGCGGCGATCGAGCCCGACGAATCTCTCTACGGCCTGTTCGACCTGTCGACTGGCTCCGTAGAGACTGCATCCAAGTGCGACAGCAGTGATTCAGCAGCGGAGGTTCTGATAGTCAATGGACCACGCAGTCCTCCCGGTTTTCCCCGCACCGACGGAGTCGATGGCGGAGGCGATCCAGCGCACGCCCACGAAGAATATCAGCCCGAACCCCTCACGTCGCTACAAAGGGAAGATCTTCGCTACCGGATCATGGATGCGCTGCATACTCCTATCGTTGGAGAAACCCCCGAGGCTCGTGCCTTGAAGGATGCGCGTTTGGCCAACTTGGCTGAGCGCACTCGACTGTAGAACCTCCAGCGAGCGCTCGACGAGCATGCGCGGCAACGGGTCCCAGACTCCAGTCGACGTCAACTCTTTCCACCACCGACTCAGGTATATCGAACTCCGATTCAGAATCTAGCAGCTGCAGCCCGTATAGAAGAGTCGATTCAGCCCTCCCAGTCAGAGGCTGGCAGAGGCTTGCTACAGATCAGAGATTTACTCCGGGCAACAGGAGATCAAAATTCAGCTGTATCGTAGTCGCGAAATAGGATTCACAGCAGATCCGTCGCTGCGAATACAGTCTAGTCGGCCCATAGCTCAAGATCGCCCCCGAGGCGTGAGGGACGTGGAGGCTGGCGTGATCAGTATGATGACCGATTCGATCGCGATGATCGACGTCGAGTGCCCACTCCTCCCTCAAGGGGTGGGTCATACGCTCCTTGACAGCAAGATGACAGACACCAGCACAGTGTTGGACGAAGGGTTCTAGTCGACCCTAGAGAACCAGGCTTTGATGCGAGATCCATTATCGTTCAAGGTTTGGTCGACCGGAATAGAGCTCACCGAGAAGGCCATGACAGAGATGTGCCCACCAGCAGCAGAGTTCACGTCTCAGGACCAGAGTGTTTTAGCAGAGCCATCAGGGCCGCGGTGATTCCTCCCAACTTCAGGTTGGCGACTGGAGTCAGTAAGTTCACTGGTGAGTCCAAGCCCGATACTTGGCTTGAGGACTACCGAGTGGCTGTTCAGACTGGCGGCGGCAATGATGAGGTGGCCATGAAACACCTACCTCTTATGTTGGAGGGCTCAGCCAGAGCATGGCTGAATCAGTTGGCACCTAGTAGCATCTACACTTGGGAATATCTTGCTCGAGTGTTTGTCAGGACATTTGAAGGAACTTGCAAGCGACTAGATGGGTTGACAGAGCTGCTGGTTTGTGTGCAAAAGTCGAATGAAACTCTTAGAGATTACATCCAGAGATGGATCACACTGCATCACACGGTTGAGAATGTATCTGATCACCAGGCAGTCTATGCCTTCAAGGAAGGCGTTAAGAACAGAGAGTTAAGTTTGAAATTCGGTCGGACCGGAGACATGACCCTGAGTCGAATGATGGAGATTGCCACCAAATATGCCAATGGTGAAGAAGAGGATCGGCTCCGGAGTGGCAAGTACAAGCCAGCCGCTCATGAAACCGGGGGAGGGAACTCCAGTCGGAAGCAGAAGCGGAAAGCCAAGCCAGCTGCTCCTGGAGAAGCCTTGGCCATGACTCAAGGAAAGTTTAAAGGGAAACCCAAAGGATCTTGGAACCCTAAGAAGGTGAAGGACAAGGAAGGAAATGACGTGATGGATTTGCCGTGCCACATCCACACGAAGAAAGATGAGGAGGGTAAATTCATTTATCCGAAACATACCACTCGGCAGTGTCGGCTCTTGATCCAGCAATTCCAGGGAAAACAGTCCAAGGATAAGGAAAAGGGGTCGGACAAAGTTGAAGACAAAGAAGATAGTGATGATGGATATCCATAGGTCAATTCCACCCTGATGATTTTTGCTGATGTTGAAAGCAAAAGTCGATTGAAAGTTATCAACCGAGAGGTGAATATGGTTGCTCCGGTGACACCCAGTTATCTGAAGTGGTCTCAGACCGCCATCACATTCGACCAGTCCGATAATCCGACGCACATAGCCACCCCTAGGAGACAAGCTTTGGTGGTCGACCCAGTCGTCGAAGGCACTCGACTGACTAAAGTCTTGATGGATGGTGGCAGTGGCCTGAATATATTGTATGCAGAAACAATGGGCATTCTGATGTCCAGACTCAGTACCAGCAACATGAGCTTCCATGGAGTCATTCCTGGGAAGAAGGCTGAGTCACTCGGCCAAATTGCTCTTGATGTGGTTTTCGGTGATTCCAAGAATTACCGCAAAGAAAATTTGACATTTGAGGTGGTGGATTTCCAGAGTGCTTATCATGCTATTTTGGGCAGGCCAGCTTATGCGTGTTTCATGGCTCGACCATGCTATGTGTACCTCAAAATGAAGATGCCTGGTCCCAAAGGTGTGATCACTATAACTGGAAATCGGAAGAAGGCGGAAGAGTGCTTTTAGAAAGGCTCAAAGATCGTCGATGCTCAGATGGCCATGGTAGAGCTGCAGGAGTACTAGAAAACAGCAGATCCAAGTGACTTGTTGCGAGCCAAGAAGCCTGCTACGGAATCAGCGTTATAGTCGTCTGGTGAGACCAAGCCGATTCACATTCACCCGACTGACCCCAGTGCTGCTCCGACTCATATCTCCAGAACACTCGACTCCAAATAGGAAGAAGCGCTCATCCAGTTCCTCCGTGAGAACTGGGACATCTTTGCATGGAAGCCTGCTGACACGCCGGGTGTTCCCAGGGGGCTGGCTGAGCATCGTCTACGAGTCGACTCAAAGGTGAAACCTTTCAAAGAACATCTTCGACGGTCCGGCATCCAGAAGAGAAAAGCCATTGGCAGGAGGTGGCTCGGCTCTTAGCAGCAGAGTTTCTCCGAGAGATTTACCACTCCGAGTGGCTCGCCAATGTTGTCATGGTCCACAAGAAGGACAAGTCACTTCGCATGTGCATTAACTTCAAACATATCAATCGGGCCTGCCCGAAAGATCATTTTCCTCTCCCCCGCGTCGACCAAATAGTCGACTCAACTGCGGGATGTGAGTGCCTATCTTTTCTAGACGCCTATTCCGGTTACCATCAGATCCGTCTATATGGACCCGACGAGATTAAAACAACTTTCATCACTCCATTCGGGTGCCTTTGCTATGTCACCATGCCATTCGGCCTCAAGAATGACGGAGCCACATTCATGAGGATGATTCAGAAGTGTTTGCTCACTCAAATCAGTCGGAATGTGGAAGCATACATGGATGATATTGTGGTCAAATCACGGAAGGGTTCCGACCTGTTGACTGACTTTGCTGAAACATTTGCCAATCTCAGGAGGTACGATATCAAGCTTAACCCATCAAAGTGCACATTCGGAGTTCCTGGTGAAAAGTTACTCGGTTTTCTCGTTTCCGAATGAGGAATTAACGCCAACCCAGAAAAAGTTGGTACTATACTCTGAATGAAACGCCCTGTGCGTGTGCACGATGTCCAGAAGCTTACTGGATGCTTGGCCGCTTTAAGTCGATTCATCTCTCATCTCGGTGAAAAGGCATTGCCTCTTTACCGACTTATGAAGAAGTCAGACAAGTTCGAGTGGACTCCCGAAGCTGATGCAGCATTTGCAGAGCTAAAAGCTCTGCTCTCCACCCAGCCGGTGCTTGCTGCCCCAGTCAGCAAAGAGCTTTTGTTGCTTTACATTGCAGCAATAGGACAAGTCGTCAGTACAGTACTTTCGGTCGAGCGGGAAGAAGAAGGAAAAGCCTTCAAGGTTCAGCGCCCAGTATATTATCTTTCCGAAGTATTGACCCCATCAAAGCAAAGATACCCTCATTATCAGAAGCTTGTATATGGGATTTATATGACCACGAAGAACGTTGCTCATTATTTCTCTGATCATCCCGTTACAGTCGTCAGCGACGCCCCATTATCAGAGATTCTGCACAGTAGAGATGCAACTGTTCGAGTGGCAATATGGGCGATTGAACTCCTTCCCCTTGATATCAAGTTTGAGGCAAAGAAAGCCATCAAGTCCCAAGCAGTAGTTGATTTCATCGCCGAGTGGATTGAATAGCAACTACCGACTCAGGTTCACTCGGAGCACTGGACCATGTTCTTTGATGGTTCTAAGATGCTGAATGGTTCCGGTGCTGGGGCAGTGTTGGTTTCCCCCGAGGAGATAAGCTCAGATATGTGCTCTAGATCCACTTTGATTCCTCCAATAACGAAGCAGAATACGAAGCACTTTTGTATGGGTTGCGTATGGCCATTTCACTCGGTGTCCGTCGCCTCATGGTCTATGGCGACTCAGATTTGGTGGTTAATCAGGTGATGAAGGAGTGGGACGTCAGAAGTCCGGCCATGAATGGGTACTGCAATGCAGTGAGAAAGCTAGAGAAGAAATTTGAGGGGTTAGAGCCCATCATATACCCCGACTGAAAAACCAAGCGGCTAATGATTTGGCAAAGATAGGTTCCAAAAGAGAAGCCATTCCCAGTAATGTGTTTTTGGAACACATCCATACACCATCAGTTCAAGAGGATCCTTTCACTGAAGAAGCTCCACAGCCAAAAAGTGTCACCGATCCGACTGAAGTTGAAGTTCCAGCCGTGGTCGACCTGATCATGGAAGTTTTGGTCATCACTCCCGATTGGACAGAGCCCTACATTGCGTATATCCTAAGGAAAGAGCTCCCAGAGGATGAAGAAGAGGCTCGATAGATCGTTCGTCGATCCAAAGCCTTTACCGTGATAAAGGGACAGTTGTACAGAGAAAGCGCGACTGGAGTCGGTCAGAAATGTATAACACCAGAAGAAGGTCGGATAATCCTTGACGATATCCACTCGGGGACCTGTGGTCATCATGCGTCCTCTCGGACCATTGTGGCTAAAGCATACCGAGCGGGATTTTACTAGCCAAGAGCAAATGAAATGGCAAAGGAAATAGTCAACAAGTGTGAAGGGTGTCAGTTTTATTCCAATCTATCGCACAATCCCGCCTCAGCCTTGAAGACCATTCCACTCGTCTGGCCCTTCGCTGTTTGGGGGTTAGATATGGTTGGACCACTGAGAACTGGCAGGAGCGGCTTCACTCACTTGTTAGTAGCAGTCGATAAGTTTACCAAATGGATTGAAGCTAAGCCTATCAAGAATCTGGATGTTGGCACTGCTATCAGCTTCATCAGAGAGTTGGTATTCAGATATGGAGTTCCGCACAGCATCACCACTGATAATGGGTCAAACATCGATTCCGACGAATTCAGAGCCTTTTGCGCCTCTCAAGGCACACGAGTTGACTATGCTTCAGTCGCTCACCCCCAGTTGAATGGACAAGCAGAACGAGCAAATGGTCTAATTCTCAAAGGACTGAAACCCCGAATGATGTGCGATCTCAAACACGCAGCAGGCGCATGGGCCGACGAACTTCCGTCAGTTCTTTGGGGATTAAGGACCACTCTTAATCGGTCGACTGGAAGAACTCCATTTTTTCTGGTCTATGGAGCTGAAGCAGTCTTGCCGAGTGACCTGCTTCACAATGCACCCCGAGTCGAGGTCTACACTGAAGATGAAGCAGAACAAGCCCGGCAGGACGCAGTCGACCTTCTAGAAGAAGAAAGAGAGATGGCCATGATCCGATCGACTATCTATCAGCAGGACTTGCATTGATTCCATGCTAGAAACATGAAGAGTCGAGCCTTCCAAGAAGGAGATTTGGTTCTCCAAGTGGATCAGCAGAAGCCACACAAGCTTGCTCCTACTTGGGGAGGCCCCTTCATCGTCACCAAAGTCCTCCACAATGATTGTACCGTCTTTACAATGTCGATCGCCAGATTGACGAGCCACGAGCTTGGAACGCGGAGCTGCTCCGCCCCTTTTATACTTAAGTATTCACTCGGATGAGATGTAATAAAAGTACTTCTGTAGTTTGTTTTTCAAAGACAAGAGTGTTATAATTTTCCCAGTGATTGTTGTTACTTTTGTTTACGTGAGAAATCCCCTAGTGGGTGGCTTAGCTGCGAATCTGTTTCGCCTAAGTTTGTAAAAAAAATCCCTGCCGAGTGGTGAGCCAGCCTCCCACTCGGGGGCTTAGCTGCGAATCCGTTTCGCCTAAGTTTAAGAAAAATCCTACCGGGTGGCGAGCCAGCCTCCCACTCGGAGGCTTAGCTGTAGTCCAAGTACTCGCCTAAGTGTTTGAAATCCTACCGAGTGGTGAGCCAGTCTCTCGCTCAAAGGCTTAGCTGCAGTCCAAGTACTCGCCTAAGTGTTTGAAACCCTGCCGAGTGGTGAGCCAGTCTCTCACTCGGAGGCTTAGCTGTAGTCCAGTACTCGCCTAAGTATTTAATACAACATGTGCTCTGCAAGGACAACGAGGTGCAGGTCGACTGCTACCTTCTCCTTCCGAGCTACGCCACAAATACAACGTGCACTCTGCAAGGACGACGAGGTGCAGGTCGACTGCTACCTTCTCCTTCTGAGCTACGCCACAAATACAACATGTACTCTGCAAGGACGACGAGGTGCAGGTCGACTACTACCTTCTCCTTCGGAGCTACGCCACAAAAAATCCTACCGAGTGGAGAGCAAACCTCCCACTCGGGGGCTTAGCTGCAGTCCAGTACTCGCCTAAGTATCTAAAAATCCTACCGAGTGGAGAGCAAACCTCCCACTCAGGGGCTTAGCTGCAGTCCAGTACTCGCCTAAGTATCTGAAAATCCTACCGAGTGGAGAGAAGACCTCCCACTCGGGGGCTTAGCTGCAGTCCAGTACTCACCTAAGTATCTGAAAATCCTACCGAGTGGAGAGCAAACCTCCTACTCGGGGGCTTAGCTGCAGTCCAGTACTCGCCTAAGTATCTGAAATTCCCACCGAGTGGAGAGCAATCCTCCCACTCGGGGGCTTAGCTGCAGTCCAGTACTCGCCTAAGTACTTAATCCATTCCGCTCTGCAAGGACGACGAGGTGCAGGTCGACTGCTACCTTCTCCTTCTGAGCTACGCCACAAATACAATGTGCGTTCCATCCTAATTTGCAAGGACGCAGGTCGACTGTGATATGTGCTCCACCCCTGCCTGCAAGAGCGGTGAAGTGCAGGACGATCGGACTTTCCAACTCAGAGTTGCGTCTCAAGCATTAAAGTATATTCTGAGTGAAGACAAAGTTCACTCAATGGCAAAGTATATTCTGAGTGAAGAAAAAAGTTCAGATAACGGATTCAGGAGTGCTCATGCTTCAAGCCTGTAAAAGTTATCGTTTACAAAACCACTCGGCATTCCAAGGCAAATTTAAGGTGAAGCATAGAAGTTTTTTACTCCTCAGGTGGAGGACTGGAGGGCGCGATAAACTGGTCCAGGTCGATTCCATCAGCAATCCGAGTGGCAGCAACAATGAAGGTCTCCATGAAAGATTGGAAGTCATGCTTCTTGGTATTGGCCACCCTGATGGACGCCAGCTTGTCCTCTCGAGCATCCTTGCAGTGAACACGTACCAGGGACAGGGCAACATCAGCACCACACCTGGCGGAAGACTTCTTCCATTCCTACACTCGACCTGGAACGTCATTCAGTCGAGTCATTAAACACTCAAGGTCATTTTGAATCGTCTCTCTTGGCCAGAGTGTCGTGTCGATCCACGACACCGCAACCTTCAGTCAAGTGAGGTAGTCAACCACACCGGCAACAAGAGACTCCAGTCGGAGCACATTCATAGCGGCTTCATCCTTCACAGGAGAGTTGATGGGGTCCAAGCTTGTCTCCACTCGACTGGTCTCCTCCTCAAAATTCTGGCAGAATTCTGTAAGCACAGTTTAAAGTTAAGCCAACAGTTCTACAATGAGTCGATGATAACGAGTCAGTCGGATAAAAGAGATTACCTTCAAGCATGAGGAATAACTTCTTGGTGAGCCCTTCCTGATAAGCCTCCAGATCGTTCTTCTTCCCCATCAGTTCGCTAGCCTTGTCACTTAGAGCTATCTTGTCATTCTTCAGATGGCTGACCTCCTTGTTGGCCGCATCGAGAGCAGCTTTCAGGTTGGTATTCTCCTCTTCAAGTTTACCGACTAAAGCCAGCTTTTCTTCTGCGAGCTTCGTCTTGTCCGAAGCCGCTTTCTGTGCCTCGGCGAGGTCAAGGTCCTTCTTCTTCAGAGCCTCCTTCAGTTTATCTGCAAAGTGACAATGAGATCTGAATCAGGAATGGACAAAAAAATAAAGGCAGTCGTCAAGATTCTCACCAAACATACCTTTTGCTTCCTCCTTCGCCTTCGTGAAGTTCTCCTGGACAAGCTTCAAGTGAAGTTCGAGCTGGATATGTTTGTTCTCCAATTCAGTATAGCGAGACACAAGCTCGCAAGATTTCTGCGAAAGGTCAGTCGACAGACATCAAAGATAGGTCACTTCCGAGTGACTAAGAGGAAAAATCGTAGCATTTCTAAGACTACAGCCGAATCAAAATATTCAACAGTAGTCTCGGGGGACTACACCCAGTGGGTGCACTCAGCGTGTCCCCACTGGTTCTACCGACTCGGTTCGATCAGTCGACCGAAAGAGACAAAAAGGTAACTGCCAGCTAACTGCCAGCAGTCAGCCACAGTATCATCACGATCAAAAAAAAGAGAGAGATGTTCTTTAGACCTTAGTCGACTGCCAGCAGTTGGCCATGGTCTCAGGGACTACACCTAGTGGGTGCACTCAGCGTGCCCCCACTGGTTCCAAGATTCCATTCGACCAGACCGAGTGGAGAAGTTAGAGTGAAGAAATTCAAAGTATAAAGACTACAGTCGACTGCCAGCAGTCCACCACAGTCTCGGGGACTACACCCAGTGGGTGCACTCAGCGTGCCCCCACCAGTGCAAATCAATCGACACACCCAGTGGGTGTACAGATACAAAGATCTTCAGAAAGAAAAGTTTTTAGATACCATATCCGAACAGAACAAGCGGTGACCAACTGACCTGGACGTTGCTCTGGAGAGCTGAGCTTGCATCGTATGCCGCTTGGCTGGCGTCCCGGATCACCTTCACCTGCTCCATCATAACCCCCGCCTGGCGTATAGCCTCCTTAGCAGCACCTGCTTGGTCCTCTGGGACGTGGTGTGTGGAGAAAAGGGAAGACGAATCGGCAGTCGATGATGAAGGGCGAACACTCGTCAGCGGCACAGTGAAGGACACCGAAGTCCGAGTGACGTTGCCACCCTCCTGAACCAGCGTCTCAGATGCTGGCGCAACCTGAGCAGTCTTGCCAGCAGGCACCTTTTTATTCCTCCTCAGCCTCAGAGGCGCCTCATCGTCATCATCAGGGAGATCAATGACATGAGGTGGGGCTACGGGAAAGATACAAAGTTAAAAATGAAGACCCAATCGACCAAAAGCGAAACTACAGAGATCATACCAAGGTTGGAGGTGGCAGCATCTTCCATTTCTTGGTCCTCGTTCCTGGCCGAGGTCTCGGAGGTAGCAGCACTGCAGATTTCAGAAATCAGTCGGTTTGCTAACGAGTCGACCAAGAGTTTATCCATGCCAAACAAGAAAACACAAGTTCTGTTATTACCCGGAAATAGTGGGAATCACCATCCTCATCTTCGGCAGGGCCTTCGTCGGCTTTGATGATGTCGCTCGGGGTTGCTTCGGCGCTTTCTCAGTCGGCACCGGAGAGGTCGTCCGAGGGCGTTTCGTCGACTGGCCAACAGGCACAATCGCTTTGCCACGCTCGACTGCGGGGTCATGGGCGAGCTTGGATCGCCTTTCAATGCGGGGAGGGTCGACTTCCTCCTCCTCCACTTCACCAGAGCCGTCGTCTTGTTCATCCTCCTCACCAACATGCCACTCCTCCTGACTTTCACCTCCGCTCCCCTCCTCCTCGATCTGTTCTTGCGCCCCGTTGGGCATCGAGTACATCTCGGTAGTGACCTAGAAGACAACAAACAAGACAAAAGTCAGTCGACCGATGTTAAGCAAACAGGATGGAGAAAGCAGGATCACGGTCAAAGATACAAGATTGGACCTTGTCTACTTCATATGACTGGTCGAGTGGAGGAATCCTCCTAGCTCCTCGAGGGTTATCCTTGTTCCCTATGATGGCAGTCATCCACCTCTCCAGCGTGTCATCCTCGACCTCCTCCGGGTGGATTTGAGTGGTGTCTTCAGTGCCAGAATACATCCACATCGGATGGTCTCGATATTGAAGCGGCTGGATGCGTCGTCGGAGGAAGACCTCCAAGAGATCCACGTCGGTCACCCTATCACGGATAAGCTGGACTACACGCTCGACCAGCATTTTAACCTGCGCCTTCTCCTCCGGGACCACCTTCAAAGAGGACGGCTTGCTCACTCGATCCATGGAAAAAGGAGGGAGTCCAGTCGACTGCCCTGGCGTTGGCTGGTCTTGGCAGTAGAACCAGGTCGAGTGCCACCCTCGGACCGACTCGAGAAGGACCATGGCTGGAAAGGCACTTTTTACCCTCATTTGAACCCCAAGACCCCCACACATCTGAATCACTTGGGTTTTCTCATCACTCGGATTGGCCTTTTTCACCGTCTGGGAGCGACAGGTGAAAATGTGTTTGAAAAGGCCCCAATTAGGCCGGCAACCCAAGAAATTCTCACACAAGGACACGAAAGCAGCGAGATACACGATGGAGTTGGGTGTGAAGTGGTAGAGTTGTGCCCCAAAGAAGTTCAGACATCCCCGAAAGAAAGGGTGAGGAGGCAAAGAAAACCCGCGGTCAACATGGGTGGCCAAGAGGACACACTCACCCTCCTGAGGCTGCGGCTCTGACTCCTTCCCCGGGAGTCGCGCTGATCCATGGGGGATCAGCCCTTAATTGGCCAGGTCGTCAAGATCCTTTTGACGGATCGTCGAGCGGATCCAGTCGCCCTGGATCCAGCCCTGCGGCAGGCCGGCCCTTGACGAGGATCCGCCCCGACTGGTCGCCCTTCCCTTCGCCTTCGCCGTCACCTTCTTCGCCCGCTCCAAAGTCGCCGTCTTCTCCTTCACCATGGTCGCCGGCGAAGCGCGCACGGAGCAACAGCGCTGGGATGGAGGCGAACGCGGCGGACGAGTCTGAGGAAGAGGGAGAGGGAAATGAGGGCACACTATTCAAAAAACCCCGTCCGGCGCCTTATACGGGGTTGCTTCCGAGTGATAGACTTGTAGGCCCGGACGATCCTGTCAAATCCCGCAACAGTCGCGTGCGCGATATGTGGCGAAAAAGGTGGCACGGAGATCGAGGGGTTCCTGCCTTATCCCATCCGAGTACCGCGGCCTCCTCCGCCTCGCATGCTTCCCGAAATTCGGATCCCGCTAAATCCGCAAACTGCAGAGCAACTTGTCAGGCGAGAGATTTCCTCCGCTCTGTCATTCGGAGGTCTTCAAGTACAGAAAAGTCACTCGACGGATACAAAGAATGGATCAAGGCGACTGAAAAAGAAGTTGGTGCCGTCAACTAAGTTCATTGATCCAGAACAAGACATACTCATAGCACGAAAAATGAGTCAGAAGAGTTCTCAACTCCTTCCCCACTCAAACCTCGATCCATTCGGGGGCTAATGATGAAGCCATGTACCTAGGGTAGGGTCATGGACCTGTCCAAGACACCCTCTCCAAGGACATCTCCAGAAGAAATCACCTTTCAGTCGACCTGGAAGGATTCCACTCGACGGACTCGAAGATACTCGACCATGAAGTCAACCACTCGACCAACAGGAGATCTAAAGTCACTCTGCACGCAACGGTCTGTCATTAAGTAGCCTTTATGGTCATCATAGCACTTTATGTGGGGTGTTACCAGTAATCCCCGATCTTAATGTACTTTAAACCCTACATAACTGAGGGCCGGAGGGGTCTGGCGGACTCTATATAAGCCACCCCCCTCCTCAGTGTCAAGGGTTCGCACCCCTATAACTCATACGCACATAATACAGTCGACCGCCTCCGGGCTCTGAGACGTAGGGCTGTTACTTCCTCCGAGAAGGGCCTGAACTCATAAACATCTTGTGTATACAACTACTCCATAGCTAGGATCTTGCCTCTCCATTCCTACCCCCCTATTCTACTGTCAGACTTAGAACCACGACACCCCCCTGTAGGGGCGGCCTCCTATCTCGTGGGCCCCCTGGACCTCCACCGACGTCAACTCCAACTCCATATATTCCGTCGCGGAAAGAAAAAAATCAGAGAGAAAGTTTCATCACGGTTTACGACACGGAGCCGCCGCCAAGCCCTAATCTCTCTCGGGAGGGCTGATCTGGAGTTCGTTTGGGGCTCCGGAGAGGGGGATTCGTCGCCGTCATCATCATCAACCATCCTCCAGCACCAATTTCATGATGCTCACCGCCGTGCGTGACACATTCCATCGTAGGCTTGCTGGACGGTGATGGGTTGGATGAGATTTACCATGTAATCAAGTTAGTTTTGTTAGGGTTTGATCCCTAGTATCCACTATGTTCTGAGATTGATGTTGCTATGACTTTGCTATGCTTAATGCTTGTCACTAGGGCCCGAGTGCCATGATTTCAGATCTGAACCTATTATGTTTTCATGAATATATGTGTGTTCTTGATCCTATCTTGCAAGTCTATAGTCACCTATTATGTGTTATGATGCGACAACCCCGAAGTGACAATAATCGGAATACTTCTCGGTGATGACCGTAGTTTGAGGAGTTCATGTATTCACTATGTGCTAATGCTTTGTTCCGGTTCTCTATTAAAAGGAGGCCTTAATATCCCTTAGTTTCCGCTAGGACCCCGCTTCCACGGGAGGGTAGGACAAAAGATGTCATGCAAGTTCTTTTCCATAAGCACGTATGACTATTTACGGAATACATGCCTACATTACATTGATGAATTGGAGCTAGTTCTATATCACCCTATGTTATAACTATTGCATGAGGAATCGCATTCGGCATAATTATCCATCATTGATCCATTGCCTACGAGCTTTTCACATATTGTTCTTCGCTTATTTACTTTTCCGTTGCTACTGTTACAACTACTACAAAAACCCAAAAACATTTATCTTTACTTTTGCTACCGTTACTATTATTATCATACCACTTTTGCTACTAAACACTTTGCTGCAGATACTAAGTTATCCAGGTGTGGTTGAATTGACTACTCAACTGCTAATACTCAAGAATATTCTTTGGCTCCCCTTGTGTCGAATCAATAAATTTGGGTTGAATACTTTACCCTCGAAAGCTGTTGCGATCCCCTACACTCGTGGGTTATCAGGGTTGAGGGCTGCCATCGCCGTTGTCGGGTGAATCCTTTCAGGGCTCCGTCACCAGAATCCATTCGTGCCATTTGACGCCGTCTTTGACGAGCTGGCTCCCGTCGACCGGGAGCGGGCTCTGCGGGCGGTTGCACCCTGCATCACCAACGTCGTGCGCCTCGAGAAGCAGAGGGACTTCGGTGGTGTTTAGGCGCCCTCTGCATGGGCATGTCCATGTCTCAACGCAACATGACAGTTGCATCAAACTCAGACGGTGCAGATCAGTCACTGTATCACAAAGCGTGTGGGTGTGTTTGGTTGCATTCTCATCTCAATATAGTTGTTTCCTCTTTGTGTATTTTTGTTAACCTACTAGTGTGGACTCATGCACCCTTCATGCACTCTGCCAAACACCCAAAAGTGGGTCAAGAAGGGAACTTTTGCTCTCATCCCGTGCACCCTTCATACACCCTGCCTAACACTATTCATGCTTCATATGGTTCATGTTTCATGGAGTATTGTAGCACCATACTCTCCGTGCGCTATAGACCTACTTCTGTTAACATTGACCTCACCGTTCATTCTCGATCGGACAGTCGAAAAAGCGGTACTATGTTACATATAGGAGTAATTGACATGCGCACAACATCATATGTTATCGTCATATCTTACTACACTAGCAACAAGATTGTGTAGTACTGACGTATGAACCACTGCACATGCCTAGTAGTAGGAGCACTGTGTATGTTCAAGTGGCTGCCGTGTTTCGCACTCCTCCGTCGTAAGAGTGGAAACGCTTGCTGTAATAATTTTTTTCTTCAGAAAAACAGTGGACACGCTCTACCGTGCAGATCCTCCTCTAGCCATGCACTAAATTACTCACTTTCACCGACGTGTGGGACAGCCAGCACCTGGGTCCACGAGCCATGCACTAAATTACTCCGTAGTAGAGTGACGGTAGACTACCCCGATCGAAGCGCCACAGTAATGCCCAATGAGCCATCAAATCACAAAACCCCCTCCTTTCCAGCAGTAAGTTGGACGGACGAAGCAACCATCATTTCACTCTTCTCTCTCAGCTCACTCTCTTGAAGATACCCCCACTCGCTTCGCTTCTCCCTCATCTCGTTCCTCCTTTCACTATTCTCTCTCAGCTTCCTCTCTTGGATAGATGCTGGAGCACCGGCCGATGTGATGTCTATGTCTCTAGCCAAAACCGTCGAGGCTCATGGTACGAAGAAGCGCAAGCACCCTGTCGAGACTACCGTAGACAAGCTCAAAGCCATCGCCCTGTCCAAGCCCCCCTCTCCGGGATCCCTCATTAAGCAAGTCCAGGTAATGTCTCTTGTTGACGATCTTTTTCTCGATCTTGATCGTGTTTTTTCATCTAACACGCAGTACTAGTACTGGTAGTACAACTTTCTGGGTGATCTTGCATGTGATTTTAGTGTGCCAAATGACGGTTCTAAATTCCTCTTTTGACCAAAACCTGCGAGAGGTTGACACTGATTTCTTATAGATTACTTTCAACTACTCCCTCTATCCCAAATTTCGTCTCTTAGATTTGTCTAGATACGGATGTATCTAATACTAAAATGTGACTTGATACATCCGTATCTAGATAAATCTAAGACAAGAATTTTGGGACAGAGGGAGTACTTTATGAACATCAATGCTACCTTTGAAGAGGGTATATTTGCCTCAGTAACTTGTGTTATGGATATTGCAAGTAATCCCTCTGTTCTCATGCCTTTGAAGACATGTTCTAGTGTCTTTGTTCACTCATTTCTGTGTGTATATGTAGTCATATATGAAGTATAATATTGAAAATCATCTTATATTTCTGAATGGAGGTAGTAATAAAATATGGTTTCTGTTTGAATTAGAACCAGGTCTGCGGTGGAGATGAAGTTCTCAAAGTCATGTCGTGTGAACAGGAAGACCTGATGATGAGTTCTACTACTGAACTATCCAGCTGTTGTGTCCTTGTCGCCACGTGTCCTGAACTAGTGTTTTCTTGTAGCTTTGTTGTCAGGCATGTTCTTGAGGTTGTACTTGACCACAACAATTTCCTGGATGTGCCTTCGATTATGAAGGGTGTGGTTCTTGTAAAGCTTCCCAACAAATCTGATGCGGCATGTCTTCATCATCATGTTTATGAGTGGAAAGACCACTCGGTTTGGTTCTCCAAGGTTGACAAGATGGTGATGGTGCATGTAGACATCTCTCACGAAGTCCATGGCCTAGTCAGTTATGCGGGGTTCATCCCGTAGGTCGGTGGCAAGAAATAGTCTATAGAGTTTAGTTAGTGCAACTTTTCTTGTCTGTAGTAAGTACTATTGTTCAGTAGTTGATTTGTGTTTGTGAACCCTGTATTGTTTATTAGTACTGCCGCTTTTTGTGTGTGGTCAGTCCTGAGAACGGTCTATGTTAATGTCTATCCACTCAATTCAGTCTGTATATTTTGAAGTATCCAGATCATATTTTTTGTGAGGACGGTTTATCAATTATGGTTACACTCCAATATCTGTATGCATTGCAGGGTTTATCGCACCCACCAGGATTTCCAGTCCCATGGATGTTCGGTCCATATGATTTGTCACGACCTTTGGACTGTCCTGCTTGTGGGAGTAGGCGGGGCCCCTGCATGCCACCCGTAGTTGGACGATCAATCTTCTGTTTAGTACTTCAACATAGTAATTTCCTGATAAGGATTCACTCATGTCACATCAAGTAAATCTTATTGATTTAATGTCATGTTTTCTTTCTTTTCTTGCAATTTTATGATGCACGTTTTGCCATGTGACATTCATCACAGAATAAACCGTTTGGTTTGCTCTACGATGGATATTTTTGCAGGTTTCACTTCTTATGTCGTGTCAGTAACGAAGGCACTATCCATCACTTATATTACTGGAAAAAATTGGATCAGTCTGTTGTCTGAGTACAAGCTAAATCCCTATGATGAACTGCAGTTTGGTTTAACAAAAACGCCACAATTAGTCCTTCTCGCGTTCAAAAGAAATGAAGAAAAAAAACTGGATCACGGTCACGGATCCTAGTCAAGTTAGAAAGCTGATCATAGCAGACCAGACACGATCACCGCTGTCTCGCACATCGGTACCACCTTCAGCAACGGATCGAGCACCGGCAGTTGCTCTAGCACTGATAGTGGCAGCAGCTCAGTCTGATCCAGCTGAGGATTGGGCACCGACCGCGTCAGCGGATCAGTTTGATCTACCGGAGGATCGGGCATCGACACCGGCACTAGCTCTACAAGGAGCACATCTCCGGCAGCAGCAGCGGCTTCGGCACCTGCACCAACACTTGCACTTGCATCTGCTCCGGCCCATGTAGTTGCACCGGCAACAGACTGGGTTGCAGTTCACACTTCATATACCAAAGTCCTTACAAAAACCGACATGTCCACCTTCTTGGTAAGCATTGGCCGCCCAAGTGCTTCGTTCTTTTTTCTTTCCATGTTGTTTCACATGATTCACTGTGTTGATCTAACTGTTTGGGTATGTCTTCTTGTTTGCAAACAGAGAATTCCTAGAGCAATGAGGGAGTCGTTCAACAATCCGGGCGACCGCGGCCAAGTTTCTCTTACCATGCGCAGCCTTGGTGTGAATGAACCTGCTCAATATATCGTAAGTACAAACGATGGTTGCATGATGATTGATGCTAAAGGATGGTCAAGGTTCAAATCTAAATCATATCTTGTGGTAGGGGATGATGTCAAAATCGAACTTTCTTGGCAAGGAGAGCTGGTCCAAATCAACTTTGAAATTCTTCAGTAGCAGCACACAACTGCCGAACTGATCTTTCCTCCGAGAGATTTTGGTGTAATAATCTGGCATGGTGAAACAAGTGTCCTGTGTGTATAAGTAGTATGACAGTATTATTTATCACATGGTATATCGTTGATAGAATTGCAACTCTGATTGCTGGTTAGGAACTGTCGTTCGATTTCATTCCATCAGTTGTCGTGCTTTATTCCATTTTGTGTATTCGCCTTGCGACAACATCTAAAACCAGTGCCGTACCAATCGCTTGCAATATGAAAAGCACTGAGGTAGAACACATGGGCCCCCAAACATGCAGGGTCGGCCTATGGCCCAAAGTCCAGAACCGTGAGCCTATCTAAGTATTATATTCTCAGCTGAACCCCCATAAAAAAAGCTGAACCCCCATAATGCCCGTGCGTTGTAGAGGGAGTATATTTCTCGGCAAGGTGAGCCTGTCTATGATATAAAAGATTTGTATATTTCTTTATAGAGGGAGTATCTCTCTGTCAAAAAATATATTTATGTGTAACTAGTTACTCCTATCTTTCTACTTCCTTTCGCTGATATGTGGGGCAACCGGCAACGGGGTCCACGTGCCATATGCACAAATTAGAGTGCACAACTTCACAGTAGACACCCCCCGGTCGTAGCGCCGCAGTAATGCCCAATGAGCCGTCAAATCACAACCCCCCCCTTTCTAGCTTTAGCAGTAAGCTAGATGGACGAAGCGGCAATATTTCACTGGGCCTGAATCCCCTTCTCCCTTGTCTTCTTGTTCAGAGAAAACCCCCTCTCGGCGATTGCATAGGGTTTTCTCATGGAGAACCAGGTACGAATTCTTCATCCATCCCCGATAAATCCAAGTCCCTTGGTCGCAGGTAATCCTAGGATGGCAGCCGCCGCCGTTGATGCATTTTTCTTCCTACTGAATCTAGTGTGTTTCATTTGCAGTGCCCAAAGTGCGAGTACCCTACAGGTTTCTGCGCCCTCGACGAGACGCCACACTTGTTCCTTCTCATCCTAACACAGGATTTTCAAATGCGCTTATGTTCCTAGAATCCTCTTTTCTATCCGGGAGGGTGGGTTTTTTTTGAACATGTTGTCGACTAATTTGGAAATTTGGATTGCTATATTTGGATAAAAGGTACTACTAGTACGATGATCAACACAGACGTGAAGGAGGAAGTTATTTCTAGATTTGGATAGAGAATACATTGTGTTCTCATATTATTTGTCCCGCAGTGTATTATTTGCTCTACCAGAACACATGTACTCAAGATGCTCGGCCTTGCCATAACTGAATACAGTAGTTTAATGGTCACAGTGAAGACAAGCCATGGATATAAGTTCCAAGTTGGGTTCATGAACCAAGAAGATCGCTGCTTTTTTTATGGCCGAACTTGGATAAACTTTCTCAAGTGTTACGGACTGAAAGTTGGCGCATGAATGTTGATGGAAATAGCAGAACCTAGTCTCATCTTCACTGCGATCTTCCACCCCAACGTCATTCCAATTGTTCATCCATGTTAGTTTTGTATCTGTTCTTGCTTGTTGCCTCGATTACTTCTTAATCCACCTATTTTGTCTAACTAATCACAATTTAACTTTAGAAGTAGCAACGAATCTCTCATGAAGATGCTACTTCTAACTAATATTTTCTTATAATTGGTGGCACGTGTAGGTTTTTTCAGAGTTAAGCAGTCTGCTTGTTTGTTACTCTGTAATAACTCGGTTGCTACTGATGGCACCGAAGTTGACTGGGTCGACATCCACAAGTTCCTACACTTTATTGATCGTCCTGAGGTCCTTGTGGGGCATTTCAATGGTGGGAGGCCAAATGGGATATGTGTGCCATTGCTGCACTCGTTGAACAGGTCCAACTGTGTCGAGAAACTTATGGTACGAGCTGTTTTCTGTTATATATGTTGTTCATAAACTATTGCTTATACACAGTTTTACAGCTGTGATCTTCTTGAAACAAAAACTGCCCAGTTCTATTGTTCCTAGATAAATGCCTGACCATGGTCGGGTCAGACTTGCGCTTGGTCATAACATGATGTTTATGTCGACCTACTCAATTCCCCTTGGAGGTGAAAAGATATTTATTCATGGGTGGTCTCAAATAATGAAGGCCCGTCCATCTTGGAGAATAGGACAGAAGATTATGTTCATGCTTTTCCATGGCTCTAAAGTGAATATCCTGTTAATTGGCCACATTGCGAGATGAAGCTGCTTTCAGAAGGTTGTGGATGCGTGGGGTGGCGCCTGGGCCTTGTCCTGGGGCTTGGCGGCCTCACCCTTGGTTAACTGTAGGTAAAGTAGCACTGTTCGAGGCGTGCTTTGTACGGTTGAACCTGTATAAGTACTCATACTGCTTTCAGCTTTGGTTGTTAAGTGCCCCTGCTGGTTTCAGTTAAGGTTGTTAAGTACTCCTGTTGCTTTTACCGTCTGTCGTGTTTCTTCAGTCCTGTCTTCCTCCAGCCGCCAAAACCAAACCAGCGCCAGCGGGGCCGCCTGCTTCCGCTTCCCACGGCTGGCTGCACCTCAGCGCACGCATCGCCGTCCCACCGTCTCCTAAATCGTTAACGCCGACGTCCTCCGTGCGCTTTGGTGCGCTCGCCGCGGCGCCGCCCTCTCACGTTGTCAACATGGTCAACAAACAACAGGAATCGGCAGAAGTACGTGGAGAGGATGACAGTAGGGGCCCACCACGTCAGTGTATGGAAAAATAAAATGCTTCATCCTAGTGTGTTCCTGACATCTGGGACCCACAACATTGTGAGCGTATATAGTCAATAGACAAGAGAACAGCACAAGATCGGCTGACACCTGGGACGTAGCTTCTCGAGCAGTATTTTTTGTTATTGTTGAGACGGAGCAGGGTTTGAAATGGGTTGTGGCCCGTCTAGCCCAGGCTTATATTTTATGTTCACCATGTGACCAGCCCAGCTATTTTTTCTTTGTGAAAATGAGCCCAGTTTATTTTTTCTGAAGAATATCCAATCCAAGCCTACTTAATTTTCTACACCCTGATGGGCTGCAACTCTTTCAAGACGCCTGCAAATCTTGAAAGTACTATGAAATGGGTTGTAAATATAAAAACAGATGACAAATTGGCAATTACTTTATAATTTCTCAATTTTTTCACATTTTCAGATTCCTATTTCACTGGGCATTAACCTAGTGTAATATATCTTCAAAGTACTTTAAATCTGGCTCGACATTTCGGTATTAAAAGTAGTTTGGAACCCACAGAAATATGCGAAATTGGCCCTGGCCAACCAAAAAAAAAGACTGCAATAAATTGCATAAGAAGTTGCCATGAGCTATATATAAATTATTAAAAAAAGAGGGAGTGGTCTGACTTGTGGGCATGTTTAGTTGACGCGTATGCAAGATTTTTTTTAGTTATTATATATGTCAACAAATGATTCTAGCAGACGTAACCGTTGGATGTCAATCCAACGGCCGTCGTGTTTCTTCAATCTCTGATCTTCTTGCTCCAGCCGCCAAAGCAGCGCCGGCGGGACCACCTGCTCCCGCCTCCCGTGGCCGGCTATGCTGCCGTGCAGGCCTCAGTGCCCCCTACTACTCCCACCGCTGGCCAGGGCATCCCTCTACTCACCCACACCCCCTGTTATTCTGCGGTGACGGCAGCCTCACACCGCAGCCGAACCGGTGAACCCTCGTACTCCTATCCGCGCGGGCTTCCACTGCCGCGTCTTCCCCGGCTCCGCTTCGTCCCCTTCCTAGGCCTCGCCCGTCCACCGTCGTGGTGCTCTTGGCGCGGCGTGGTCAATGTGGTTAACGACCGACTTCCATCGGAAGAGTACTGTACGTGGAAAGGTTGATAGTTGGGTCCACGGCAGCCGCAAGGAAGTGCCTCCTTATTACGCGGAAAATAATTATTCATCAACCTGACAGCAGGGACCCACCGGACGGGCCACCAGTATTTCACGAAAAAAACATTTCCTCCTGATTACTGGGACCCACCGGACGGGCCACCGTATTTCATGAAAAAAATGTTCCCCCGCTGTCAACTCAGACCCATCGGAAGTGCCTCCTTATTACGCACAAAAAAATGAATACCCCCTGCTAGCCTGGACCCACCTTGGTGGGAGGCTGACTTGTGGGCCTACTAAGTTGACTGGGACGGAGGCCTTTGTCAACTTTATTCAATATATGAACGATTCTAGCTCTAGTGACCATACGATGTCCATCCAACGGCCGCAGTGCTTCTTCAACCTCTGGTCTTCTTGCTCCAGCCACCCAAAGCAGCGCCGGTCGTGCCGCATGCTCCTGCCGCCCATGGCCGGCTGTGATGCCGCAGAGGCCTCACCACCCCCTACTACTCCCACCACTGTCCAGGCCATCCCTCTACTCACCCACACCCCCTATTATTCCGCGGCGACGGCAGCCTCACACCACAACCAAACGAGTGAACCCTCATACTCCTCTACGCGTGGGCATCCACTGCCACGTCTTCCTCGGCTCTGCATCGTCCCCTTCCTAGCCTCGTTGTCGTCCACCGCCATGGTCAAGGAACGACTTCCATCGTACGTGGACTGTACGTGGAGAGGCTGACAGCTGGGTCCACGGTCGCAGCAAGGAAGTGCCTCCTTATAACGCGGAAAATAATGATTCCTCCACCTAAAAGTAGGGACCCATCGGATAGGCCACCGTATTTCACGAAAAAACGGTCCCCCTGACTGTTGGGACCCACCAGCTACACCTTCGCACGCAAGGAAGTGCGTCCGGGCAAAAAAACGATTTGCCACCCTGACTACTAGGACCCACCAGCTACATCTTCGCACGCAAGGAAGTGCGTCTGGGCAAAAAAATGATTCGCCCCCCTGACTGCTGGGACCCACCTGCTACATCTTCGCACGCAAGGAAGTGCCTGACAGTCGGGACACACCTGGTCGAAGCATACGTAGTGTTGTCATTCTAGTCGCGAACGTGTACGTACATATATACTGGTCGATGTAGAGGTGCGCACGTGTCGTAGTAGAGGCGCGCACGTAGCATGTACACGTAAGTACAGTGGCCAGTGTGCAAGAAAGAAAATACGGCCACGTATGTGTACATACGGGGCGGGGTCTCGAACGCCTACTCGCGCATACGTACGGCCAGGGCTCGTGTACATGGCTGGGTCGGAACGGAGAAACAGGATCGTCGTCGTGTTCATGGGGAGCCAACCGGCTGGGTCGGGATGGAATGCGTCGTCGTGTTCATCGGGATGGCTTGGACGGAACAGGCGATGGAAATGAGGCCTGGCGTACCGCAGAACGGAGGAAACGGCCTTGTGTTCGACCGGCCACATTTGAAACGGGATACTGTTCATCGGGAGGGGCTGGCGTACCGCAAAACGGAGGAAACGGACCTCCTACGGTCGAAACGGGGGTCCTGTTGATCGGGAGGGGTGTGTCGTACCGCAAAACGGACGAAACAGACTTGTGTTGGAGCGCTACGGTCGAAACGGGGGTCCAGTTGATCGGGAGAGGTGTGGCGTGCCGCAAAACGGGACTCCACGGGATACTGTTCATCTCCGCCGTCGACCTCCTCCAGCCTCCACGGGCTCCTGTTCATCCAGCCTCCACCGTGCGCTACTTCACCGGGTACTGTTCAACCACCCCTCTGCGTGCACCCCTTCACCGTCTACTGTTCATCCAGCCCTCCACGGGGTCATCCTATTCATCCAGAGGCAACGCCACGGGGTCCTA
>NC_041389.1:493038902-493040627 GCF_002162155.2 Triticum dicoccoides
CTCACTGTTTATCCAATCGATCGGCTTCAGTTAGCAGCAGTAGTGAAGGAATCGCTCGATTGGGTTCAGTTAACAGCCATCGATCGATCGCTCGGGTTCAGTAACACGTAGCCTGCAGTGCAACCGCTCGGGTTCAGTTAGAGCCCAACACCTCGCTCGGGTTCAGTTAGAGCCAACGCCTCGCACACACGCGCGTGCATGTACGAAAGAAACGTGCATCGCTCGGCCCCCGACCTCCCATCGTAACCGGGAACTCCCTGAAATTTTCCTCGCCCTCGCTTCTACCATGGTTTTTTTCCATCATGGACAGCCCAAAGAATGTCATGCAGCTGCGTCTCCGGCCCGCCCAGGACGAAAAGCCCATTTTTTGTCATGATTTTTTGTCATAGAAGTAGGAGCCCACCACATCTATGATGATATCGGGTTTTGTCACAATTATCGTCACAGAAGTGTCATAAGTATGACAGGAAAAAAAAATCGTTCGGTCCAAAATGCCACGGATGTGTCTTTTTTTTGTAGTGATGGGGTATATATAAGGGCAACACATGGGAGTCCTTGGAGGACAACTAAACAAGTTATACTCGTATGCGTCGATGTTAACTCAATGCCCACACTGATTGTACTACATCTAGTCCAATACGGTACTAGAATCTGGATCACAATTTAACAAACACAAACTCTCATCGCAATACATGACCAGACAGGACAAATGAAAGGTACGTATTGTATATAGTATGACCATCAACATAGATCTGACATTTGTTAAGTTTTCTACACCCAGCAACGGATCAACCTGTGGTTGGATGGTTAGAGGGACTGTGCTATCCCCATCCCACCATGTGCTCACATTTATTCCTACATTTATTTCAGCGATGCACATTCGGTAGAAGAAGACGTTCCCATCGACGACAAGGTGCCTATAGTGACTTTGTAAATTTCAAGATGATATGTCGGCTCAGTCTTTCGGAGGTGCTCACAGAGATAGGGTGTGTGTGTGTGCATTTATGTAGGTGAGTGTATGTGCGTGTATATGAGAACTTGCGTCTGTACTGTGTTAAATAAAATGGATCAGTCGGTACGAGGGACGTCCACTCATCCTCGGTGGTCAGCTCCACCTCGAGATTGATCGGAGTCAGCGAGTGCACGGCAACAGAGAAAGCCGGAATTGAATCTTGCCACGTAAACCTTGGGGCCCTTCATGTACTGCACGCACGTCATCAACGACTAACTATCCTGGGTGCACTCTGCACCAGCCAGCTTCAGACGTGACATTCCATTTGTGGTGGCCAAGTCCAAGTGCAGTGAGCATGCATGGAGTTGACAACCTTTAGCTCACCATTCCCCAACCTTGCTTTCCACAGGCAAAAATCACATATTTGACCTGAGGACAAAATCAAATCACGATCTAACCTGGTCTCGAAAAAATTTCACATAATAGACCGTTTTGTGTGGCGCCCTATAGTTGGGCGCTGCACTACACTATGCAGCGCCTTAGACTCAGGCGTCGCACGCCTAGCTAGCGTGGCAGCCCGGGGCCAGGTGCGGCCCCACAGCCAGCCATGCAGCGCCTAAGCATTAGATGCCACACAGTGTAATGTGCAGCGCCTAGCGCTTAGGCGCTGCACATTGACTTAAGCCGCATCGGGCCACCCCTCCCAGGCAGTTCTTCCCCCTCTCCAGGAAGTTGCTCTCTGGAAAGAGAGCAGCTGCGGTGGCGCCCCATCG
>NC_041389.1:493041160-493087517 GCF_002162155.2 Triticum dicoccoides
TAGTAATAGTGGTACTACCGTAGTGTTGGTCATTAGTTCACAATATATGATTCATGTTAGTGAAACCCTAGATTGTTTAGTTTTTTTAGATATATATATATATATATATATATATATATATATATATATATATATATATATGAGATGCCTATTTTGTAGACATATATGTGATGTTTAGTTTTTTTAGATATATATTAGATGTTGAGTTTATTTGAAATATGAGATGTTGAGTTTTTTTGAGATATATATGAGAATTTACAATCATTTATTCATTGTGCGAGAAGAACATGTAGAGATTGTTGTAGTTGAACACATATGAGATGTTTAGTGTATACCGATATTTGAGATGAAAGTGAACTCATATATGTTTATTGTTTGAACTTTGTAAGGATGGTTTGGCTTCTCGACGATGCCTACAACACACGACACCGAGCCTACATGATGCGCGAGAAGGAGATGGTAATAATGAGTAATCTAAATATTTTGCAAATTTGCCTTTAGTTGAAATTGGCATGCCCTAAGATTTTTCATTACTTGTTTTTTGCAGAAGCATGAACCTCTGAAGATTCGGTACCATGGGGTCTCTGGCCCTGCCATGCCCTGCGATGAGCGGTATACACCCTACATCCAGCAGGCAGGCCTCCTCCCGTGGATTCAGTTGTTCAGCCAGTCCACGCCGAACCTCAACGCTCCACTGGTGATCTCTCTTGCTGATCGGTGGAGGCCGGAGACGCACACTTTCCATCTTCGGACTGGGGAGATGACCGTGACGCTCGAGGATGTCGCCTTGATCATCGGGCTTCCCATCGATAGGAGGCCTCTATGTATGAGCACCGATTCTGATGGGTGGCGCTAGCAGATGATTGCTTTTATCGGTATGGCTCCTACCGAGGCTGAGGCTAATGTAGAGGAGGGAGAAGAGTAGAAGAAGAAGGAAAGGAAAGCAGCTGGAGCTTCTTTCACGTGTATTCAAGCAAACTTTACGCATTGCCCACCGGATGCCACTTATGATGTGATACAGACACATGCTCGTGTCTATATGTGGTACGTTGTCTCGAGAACTTTGTTTCCTGACTCGACATGCAAGAATGCTCCATGGATGTGGCTAAAGGTGTTGACCGTCTTCAATAGCGGATGGAGCTAGGGTTCAGCAACTCTTGCTTACTTGTACCGACAGGTACTTGGTTTGTTTTGCTATCAAGTCATTTCTTCATTAGCAATGCAACCTTGTTGTCAAGTTAACATTGTTTTCTTTCATATGTAGTTGGACGATGCGTGTTGCAGGATCACAGGTAGTGCAGGCATTGGTGGTAATATGCTTCTGCTTTCTGTATGGAGCTGGGAGCGTCTACCTGTTGGACGCCCGAAGAGCGTCATGTTTAATCCTTGGGATGAAGATAGCGAATTACGGCGCCCCACTTGGGCTTACAACTGGGATGTGGTATCCGAGATGATGAATGATGTCAATCTCATGTACCAAAAGTACATTGCCGAGTTGGACACGATTACACCTGAGAAGGTAAGGAGGTCATTACTTCAGTCATTTCTCATGCTTGCCTGAAAAATAGTCATTAATTTTGCATTGTTGCCCTATTTCATAGGTGGTATGGCAGCCATATGGCGCGGGTGAGAGCTTTGGGTACACCAAGGAGTTCCGCATCAACCCGATGTGCTTGCGGGATAGGGATCTCTAGCTTATGCGGTGCCCACTGATATGCAACTAGGCGGTTGAGTTTCATTTGCCACGTTGCGTGTATCGTCAGTTTGGTCTGTTCCAGCCTCACCCGCTGGATTGGGTGGACACGGACAAAGCACTTCATAGGTAAGAGAGCATGAACCGTATTGACTAAGCATCGCTACTCCTTCTTGATTGTGCTAATGTTTAGTTTTGTACCATGTAGGTTGGACAGGAGAAAGCAGCGGAAGATAAAGGACTGGGACAAGCATCATGTACAGTATGTTACCCGTTTCCATCTTAGTGTGGAGCAAGCTCGTAACAGCGCACGCGCCCAGCTTTGTGAGCATAGCTCACTTGCTTTCGATAACTACCTATGATGGTTTCTTGGAAATACTCGAGTTGACAAATGCCGGCCGGCATACAACGATGATATTCTTGAAGAGCCCATAAACTTTGAGGATGCATCGAAGCGGCGGTACAACAAAGATATCAGGGAAGGGCAAGGAGTCCCTGCTGTTCCGGTGATTAACTATGTGGTAAAGTGTTCCCTTCTTTACTTTCCCGTTGGCCGTATTACACATGTTTGAATGGCTAACGTGTTCATTCTTTCTCATCCGCAGCGCGACCATATCAAGAAAGCAGCTGATGAAAGCTGGTCTATTCTGGAGAAGACATCGGTTGGAGAAGGAAATGATGATGGTTCACTACGAGCATTCCTCAAGGTACATATCGCACCCAGGTGTCCATGTTACATATGTTGTGGAGTTTGATAACTTATACACTTGTCCATGTTACAGCGTCAGGCCAATAAATTAAGGCTGTTATCGAATCTTCTCGGTTGTCGTGATCCCGAATTTGATAAACCATCTGCCTCTAGGTTTGGTACACCATCATACCCCATATCTCACAAGCAGGGGGACGATGTGAGTTCCTCGCATGCTTATCTGGATGATGAGGGTGTGGTCACGCAAGAGGTATGACTAATCCTTTAGATGTAATTCTCACTTGATTACGACGCCGGTCTTTACCATATTGTTTCATTGTGTGATAGGGCCATGAGCCTGATGATGACATGACTTTGGCGGACGCTCAAGTTTGGTCCGCATATATGTTGAAGCCTAGGAAGCCCATACACCGGTACACGCCCCACCGACTTTGACAACAAAGGCAACCCAAAGGTGGTCGTAGGGACCTCGCGGATGGCTAGCTTGGATGATGAGGCTGAGGAGGAAGTGGAGGAAGAGGAGGCTCGTCCTAACAGGAAGAAGAAGATTGCCTGCAGGCGTGGCACCAGGAACATGCGCGGAAGGCATTAGTGCTCTTTTGGCCGTTACATTAGGTTGAAGAACTTGTGAGGTTAGGTCATATGTTGGTGAACTCTTATTAGTGTGCTACTTGTGTTTGCAAACTTGTAGTGATGTTGAATTGTCCTAAATTATGTGATGTTCAAGTTATTAGTTATCTTTGTTGAGTTTCTGCAGTTTACAGCACTACATTCATACTACATATTTGTTGAGTTCAGTTTGCAGCAAAAAATGCATTAAGTTTCTGCATTTCAGCAGTTAACAGCACTACAACACCCAACAGTCAGGCGCTGCATTATACAATACAACACCCACAACTCAGGCGCTGCACTATATAGTGCAGCGCGTGTCACCTAGGCGCTGCACATCTGGTTGTGCATACAGAAACTTTGCAGCCCTGGCCATACCCGAAAATTGCTAAGTCACTATGCAGCGCCCTAGAGTCAGGCGCTGCACTATACTGTGTGACGCCTCTGGCTTGGGCGCTGCGCTCTAGAGTGCAGTGCCTATGCTCTCGGCGCCATGATGTCTACTACACAACCTTCTTCTTGTAGACGTTGTTGGGCCTGCAAGTGCACAGGTTTGTACGACAGTAGCAAATTTCCCTCAAGTGGATGACCTAAGGTTTATCAATTCGTGGGAGGCGTAGGATGAAGATGGTCTCTCTCAAACAACCCTGCAACCAAATAACAAAGAGTCTCTTGTGTCCCCAACACACCCAATACAATGGTAAATTGTATAGGTGCACTAGTTCGGCGAAGAGATGGTGATACAAGTGCAATATGGATAGTAGATATAGGTTTTTGTAATCTGAAAATATAAAAACAGCAAGGTAACTAATGGTAAAAGTGAGCACAAACAGTATTGCAATGGTAGGAAACAAGGCCTAGGGTTCATACTTTCACTACTGCAAGTTCTCTCAACAATAATAACATAGATAGATCATATAACAATCCCTCAACATGCAACAAAGAGTCACTCCAAAGCCACTAATAGCGGAGAACAAACGAACAGATTATGGTAGGGTATGAAACCACCTCAAAGTTATTCTTTCGGATCGATCTATTAAAGAGTTCGTACTAGAATAACACCTTAAGACACAAATCAACCAAAACCCTAATGTCACCTATATACTCCATTTTCACCTCAAGTATCCGTGGGCATGATTATACGATATGCATCACACAATCTCAGATTCATCCAACCAACACAAAGTACTTCAAAGAGTGCCCCAAAGTTTCTACCGGAGAGTCAAGAAAATGTGTGCCAACCCCTATGCATAGGTTCATGGGCGGAACCCGCAAGTTGGTCACCAAAACATACATGAAGTGGCACGTGATATCCCATTGTCACCACAGATAAACACGGCAAGACATACATCAAGTGTTCTCAAATCAAAGACTCAATCCGATAAGATAACTTCAAGAGGGAAACTCAATTCATCACAAGAGAGTAGAGGGGGAGAAACATCATAAGATCCAACTATAATAGCAAAGCTCGCGATACATCAAGATCGTGCCATAGAGAGAACACGAGAGAGAGAGAGATCAAACATATAGCTACTGGTACATACCCTCAGCCCTGAGGGTGAACTACCCCCTCCTCGTCATGGAGAGCGCTGGGATAATGAAGATGGCCACTGGTGATGGGTTCCCCCTCCGGCAGGGTGCCGGAACAGGCTCCCAAGAGGTTTCTGGTGGCTACAGAGGCTTGCGGCGGCGGAACTCCCGATCTATCTTCTCCGTGGATGTTTTTAGGGTACGTGGGACTATATAGGCGAAAGAAGTCGGTCGGGAGGTGCTCGAGGGGCCCACGAGACAGGGGGTGCACCCAGTAGGGGGGGGGCCTATCTCCTGGCCTCCTCGAGGATCTTCTGACATGAACTCCAAGTCTCCAGGATCATATTCTTCCCAAAAATCACGCTGCCGAAGGTTTCATTCCGTTTGGACTCCGTTTGATATTCCTTTTCTTCGAAATACTGAAACAGGCAATAAAACAGCAATATGGGCTGGGCCTCCGGTTAATAGGTTAGTCCCAAAAATGATTTAAAAGTGTAAAATAAAGCCCATAAACATCCAAAAGGGGTAATATAATAGCATGGAACAATCAAAAATTATAGATACGTTGGAGACGTATCAGCATCCCCAAGCTTAATTCCTACTCGTCCTCGAGTAGGTAAATGATAAAAGAAAGAATTTATGAAGTGTGAATGCTAGAAGGTGCACAAGTTTGATCAATGATAATTTCAATCACCTTTTCTAGCATGATAATATGTCATAACAGTAGTTCATCTCATAAAACTTCTCACGATAAAGTAACAAGCAATTCACATGTCAAAGCATGGACCATAAACTTTCTTGAAAACTAGCAAACTTCATTCTCAGTCATCAAACAATTGCAATTCATCTTATTTTCAGGAATAAAAAACTCCACATACTCAACTACCATATAGTCTTATACAATTGGTAACACTCATGCAATTCTAATGGTTATGGAGTTTCAATCGGACACTGAGAAAGATAGGGGCTTATAGTGTTGCCTCCCAACGTATTCACCTTTGGGTGATGTCAACAATAATAGTTCATGCTAACTTACATCCAATTGGATATATATATCAAGATCACTCCAACACAAAGTGCTTGCCAAAGGATAAAATGAAAAAGGGAAAGGTGAAGATCACCTTGACTCTTGCATAAAAGTAAAAGACATCAAGTAAAAGATAGGCCCTTCACAGAGGGAAGCAGAGGTTGTCATGCACTTTTAGGGTTGGATGCACAAAATCTTAATGCGAATGAACATCACTTTATATTGCCACTTGTATATGGACCTTTATTATGCAGTCCGTCGCTTTTATTGCTTCCATAACAAGATCGTATAAAGCTATTTTCTTCACACCAAAAGATCATACATATTTAGAGAGCAAGTTTTATTGCTTGCAACGATGACAACTTACTTGAAGGATCTTACTCAATCCATAGGTAGGTATGGTGGACTCTCATGGCAAAACTGGTTTTAAGGATATTTGGAAGCACAAGTAGTATCTCTACTTGGTGCAAGGAATTTTGGCTAGCATGAGGGGGAAAGGCAAGCTCAACATGTTTGAATGATCCATGACAATATACTTTAACTGAGATGTCGGAAAACATAACCCATTACGTTGTCTTCCTTGTCCAACATCAACTCTTTAGCATGTCATACTAAATGAGTGCCCCCAATTATAAAAGATGTCTATGATAGTGTATTTATATGTGAAATCTCTCTTCCTTCAATATTCTTTCATGAATTGTTCAAATGACGAATACAATGCTTGCTAACCTCCAATAAATTTACAACCTCTACTTCTTAGATGTGAAGTCATTAATCCCCATGGGATAAGTAAATGAGTCATATATAATTTCAGATTTATGACATTCAACTCATTCAACCATTTACTCATAGGATATAAGTGAAGCACACGAGTAAATGACAAACTACTCCAACAAGATATAAGTGAAGATCAATGAGTAGATAAATAATTATGTAACTATGTGAAGACTCTCTCTCTTAATAAAGAATTTCAGATCTTAAGTACTTTAATATGCAAAGAAAAATAAAATGACATTGCAAGGATAGCACAACTCATGTGAAGAAGCAAAAACTTAGGCTCAACCGATACTAACCGATAGTTGTTGAAGAAGAAAGGTGGGATGCCTATCGGGGCATCCCCAAGCTTAGATGCTTGAGACTTCGTGAAATATTATCTTGGGGTGCCTTGGGCATCCCCCAATCTTGAACCTTTGTGTCTCTTTAATTCCTCTCATATCATGGTTTCTCTTTTTATCAAAAGCTTCATCCACACCAAACTCAACAAGAACTCGTGAGATAGGTTAGTATAAACCAATGCAAAACCTTATCATTTTCTACTGTAACAAATCACTAAAATTATTATTCAGCATTGCATACTAAATGCCTCTGCATATTTAATACTCCTATCCTCAAATAGAATCATTAGACAAACAAACATAAGCAAACAATGCAAACATAACAGCAATCTGTCAAAACAGTACAGTCTGTAAAGAATGCAAGATTCATCGTACTTCCCTAACTCCAAAAATTATGAAATAAAATTCCCACTGTAGTAAATTTATCAGAGCTCAAGATGAAAAAGGTTTCAACATTATATCCTGCTCTGACATTTCTAGGGAATTTTTGCAACAGCGGTAAACTTTCTGTTTTCAAACAGCAACATGTATACTAGCAAAATTAGCATGGTAAAGGCTATCCTTGACATTTTTATTGAAAATAAAGATGCAAAACACTATTATAAATAACAGCAAGCAAATATTAACAAAAAAATGACGCTCCAAGCAAAACACATATCATGTGGTGAATAAAAATATAGCTCCAAGTAAAGTTACCGATGAACGAAGACGAAAGAGGGGATGCCATCCGGGGCATCCCCAAGCTTAGGATCTTGGTTGTCCTTGAATATTACCTTGGGGTGCCTTGGGCATCCCCAAGCTTAGGCTCTTGCCACTCCTTATTCCATAGTCCATCGAATCTTTACCCAAAACTTGAAAACTTCACAACACAAAACTCAACAGAAAACTCGTAAGCTCCGTCAGTATAAGAAAATAAAACCACCACTTAGGTACTTTAATGAACTCATTATAAATTCATTTTGGTGTAATATCTACTGTACTCCAACTTATCTATGGTTCATACCCTCTGATACTACTCATAGATTCATCAAAATAAGCAAACAACACATAGAAAACAGAATCTGTCAAAAACAGAACAGTCTGTAGTAATCTGTATCAAACGTATACTTATGGAACTCCAAAAATCCTACCACATTAGGAAGACCTAAGAAATTTGTGTACCAATCCAGAGCAAAAAGAATCAGATCCGAAGCACGTTTCTGTGAATTAACAAAACTAATTTACTGGGTGAAAAAGTTTCTGATTTTCAGCAGGATCAACACAACTATCACCGTAAGCTATCCTAAAGGTCTTACTTGGCACTTTATTGAAACAAAAGCTATAAAACATGATTACTACAGTAGCATAATCATGTGAACACACAAAAACAGTAAGGATAAATATTGGGTTGTCTCCCAACAAGCGCTTTTCTTTAATGCCTTTCTAGCTAGGCATAATGATAACAATGATGCTCACATAAAAGATAAGAATTGAAACAAAACGGGAGCATCATGAAGCATATGACTAGCACATTTAAGTCTAACCCAATTCCTATGCATAGGGATTTTGTGAGCAAACAACTTAAGGGAACAATAATCAACAAGCATAGGAAGGTAAAACAAGCATAGCTTCAAGATTTTCAACACATAGAGAGGAAACTTGACATTATTGCAATTCCTACAAGCATATGTTCCTCCCTCATAATAATTTTCAGTAGCATCATGAATGAATTCAACAATATAACCAGCACCTAAAGAATTATTTTCATGATCTACAAGCATAGAAAATTTACTACTCTCCACATAAGCAAAATTCCTCTCATCAATAGTAGTGGGAGTATCATAAGAGACTTGAACACTAAAAATTGTTTCCACATTAAAAGAGTAATGTTCAGAAAAAGGGTAATCATAATCATGACAAGATTTGTAAATAGAATCATCACTAATTTTTATAGCATAAGTTTCATCACAATAATCATCATAAGTAGCAACTTCGTTCTCATCATAATCGATTGAAACCTCTCCCAAGATAGTGGAATCACTAAATAAAGTTGACATTCTTCCAAATCCACTTTCGTATTCATCACAATAAAATTCAACATCCTCCAAAATGGTGGGATCACTACTTCCTAAAGTTGACACTCTTCCAAACCCACTTTCATCAATATAATCATCATGGGTAAGAGGCATGCTATCATCATAACAACTTTGCATATCAAAACTTGGGATGCTAAAAATATCATCTTCATTAAACATAGCATCCCCAAGCCTGGGACAAACATTAATTTCAGCAAATATATGTTGGGGAATGTTGCAGAAAATAAAAAAATTCTACGCTTCACCAAGATCAATCTATGGAGTCATCTAGCAACGAGATAGAGGAGTGCATCTACATACCCTTGTAGATCGCGCGGAAGCGTTCAAAAGAACGGGGTTGAGGGAGTCGTACTCGTCGTGATCCAAATCACCGATGATCCTAGTGCCGAACGGACGGCACCTCCACGTTCAACACATGTACGGTTGGGGAAGACGTCTCCTCCTTCTTGATCCAGCAAGGGGGAGGGAGAGGTTGATGGAGATCCAGCAGCACGACGGCGTGGTGGTGGAAGCAGCGGCGATCTCGGCAGGGCTTGGCCAAGCTCTACGAGAGGGAGAGGTGTTTCAGAGGGAGAGGGAGGCGCCAGGGACTTGGGTGCGGCTGCCCTCCCTCCCCCGCTCTTTATATAGGGCCAAGGGGGGGCGCCGGCCCCCTAGAGATGGGATCTCAAGGGGGGCGGCCAAAGGGGGTGGCTTGCCCCCCAAGCCAAGTGGGTTGCCCCCACCCCTAGGGTTTCCAACCCTAGGCACAGGGGGGCTAAGGGGGGGCGCACCAGCCCACCAAGGGCTGGTTCCCCTCCCACTTCAGCCCATGGGGCCCTCCGGGATAGGTGGCCCCACCCGATGGACCCCCGGGACCCTTCCGGTGGTCCTGGTACAATACGGGTGACCCCCGAAACTTTCCCGATGGCCGAAACTGGACTTCCCATATATAATTCTTCACCTCCGGACCATTCCGGAACTCCTCGTGACGTCCGGGATCTCATCCAGGACTCCGAACAACTTTCGAGTTACCGCATACTAGCATCTCTACAACCCTAGAGTCACCGAACCTTAAGTGTGTAGACCCTATGGGTTCGGGAGACATGCAGACATGACCGAGACGACTCTCCGGCCAATAACCAACAACGGGATCTGGATACCCATGTTGGCATGTTCCACGATGATCTCATCGAATGAACCACGATGTCGAGGATTCACGTAATCCCGTATACAATTCCCTTTGTCAATGGGTACGTTACTTGCCCGAGATTCGATCGTCGGTATCCTAATACCTCTTTCAAACTCGTTACCGGCAAGTCACTTTACTCGTACCGTAATGCATGATCCCGTGACCAACCACTTAGTCACTTTGAGCTCATTATGATGATGCATTACCGAGTGGGCCTAGAGATACCTCTCCGTCATACGGAGTGACAAATCCCAGTCTTGATCCGTGTCAACCCAACAAACACTTTCGGAGATATCTGTAGTATACCTTTATAGTCACCCAGTTACATTGTGACTTTTGGTACACCCAAAGCACTCCTACGGCATCCGGGAGTTACACGATCTCATGGTCTAAGGAAATGATACTTGACATTGGAAAAGCTCTAGCAAATGAACTACACGATCTTGTGCTATGCTTAGGATTGGGTCTGTCCATCACAGCATTCTCCCAATGATGTGATCCCATTATCAATGACATCCAATGTCCATGGTCAGGAAACCGTGACCATCTATTGATAAACGAGCTAGTCAACTAGAGGCTTACTAGGGACATGTTGTGGTCTATGTATTCACACGTGTATTACGATTTCCGGATAACACAATTATAGCATGAATAAAAGACAATTATCATGAACGAGGAAATATAATAATAACCATTTTATTATTGCCTCTAGGGCATATTTCCAACAGTCTCCCACTTGCACTAGAGTCAATAATCTAGTTACATTGTGATGAATCGAACACCCATAGAGTTCTGGTGTTGATCATGTTTTGCTCACGGAAGAGGTTTAGTCAACGGATCTGCGACATTCAGATCCGTATGCACTTTACAAATATCTATGTCTCCATCTTGAACATTTTCACAAATGGAGTTGAAGCGACGCTTGATGTGCCTGGTCTTCTTGTGAAACCTGGGCTCCTTGGCAAGGGCAATAGCTCCAGTGTTGTCACAGAAGAGTGTTATCGGCCCTGACGCATTAGGTATGACTCCTAGGTCGGTGATGAACTCCTTCACCCATATTGCTTCATGCGCTGCCTCCGAGGCTGCCATGTACTCCGCTTCACATGTAGATCCCGCCACCACGCTTTGCTTGCAACTGCACCAGCTTACTGCCCCACCATTCAAAATATACATGTATCCGGTTTGTGACTTAGAGTCATCCAGATCTGTGTCGAAGCTAGCATCGACGTAACCCTTTACGACGAGCTCTTCGTCACCTCCATATACGAGAAACATGTCCTTAGTCCTTTTCAGGTACTTCAGGGTATTCTTGACCGCTGTCCAGTGTTCCATGCCGGGATTACTTTGGTACCTTCCTACCAAACTTACGGCAAGGTTTACATCAGGTCTGGTACACATCATGGCATACATGATAGACCCTATGGATGAGGGCATAGGGGATGAAACTCATCTTTTCTCTATCTTCTGCCGTGGTCAGACATTGAGCCGAGCTCAATTTCACACCTTGCAACACAGGCAAGAACCCCTTCTTGGACTGATCCATATTGAACTTCTTCAATATCTTATCAAGGTATGTGCTTTGTGAAAGACCTATGAGGCATATCGATCTATCTCTATAGATTTTGATGCCTAATATGTAAGCAGCTTCTCCAAGGTCCTTCATTGAAAACACTTATTCAAGTAGGCCTTAATGCTGTCCAAAAGTTCTATATCATTTCCCATCAAAAGTATGTCATCCACATATAATATGAGAAATGCTACAGAGCTCCCACTCACTTTCTTGTAAACGCAGGCTTCTCCATAAGTCTGCATAAATCCAAACACTTTGATCATTTCATTAAAGCGAATGTTCCAACTCCGAGATGCTTGCACCAGCCCATAGATGGAGCGCTGGAGCTTGCATACCTTGTTAGCATTCTTAGGATCGACAAAACCCTCTGGCTGCATCATATACAGTTCTTCCTTAAGATGGCCGTTAAGGAATGCTGTTTTGACATCCATTTGCCATATCTCATAATCATAGTATGCGGCAATTGCTAACATGATTCGGATGGACTTCAGCTTCGCTACGGGAGAGAAAGTCTCATCGTAGTCAACCCCTTGAACTTGTCGATAACCCTTAGCGACAAGTCGAGCTTTATAGATGGTAACATTACCGTCCGCGTCCGTCTTCTTCTTAAAGATCCATTTGTTTTCTATCACTCGCCGATCATCCGGCAAGTCTGTCAAAGTCCATACTATGTTTTCATACAAGGATCCTATCTCGGATTGCATGGCTTCAAGCCATTTGTTGGAATCTGGGCCCGCCATCGCTTCTTCATAGTTCGAAGGTTCACCGTTGTCTAACAACATAATTTCCAAGGAAGGGTTGCCATACCACTCTGGTGTGGAACGTGTCCTCGTGGACCTACGAAGTTCAGTAGTAACTTGATTCGAAGTACCTTGATCATCATCATTAGTTTCCTCTCTAGTCAATGCAGGCACCACAGGAACATCTTCCTGAGCTGCGCTACTTTCAAGAGGTGGTACTTCATCAAGTTCCACTTTCCTCTCACTTACTTCTTTCGAGAGAAACTCTTTCTCCAGAAAGGACCCGTTCTTGGCAAAAAAGATCTTGCCTTCGGATCTTAGGTAGAAGGTATACCCAATGGTTTCCTTGGGGTATCCTATGAAGACGCATTTTTCCGACTTGGGTTCAAGCTTTTCAGGTTGAAGTTTCTTGACATAAGCATCGCATCCCCAAACTTTTAGAAATGACAACTTATGTTTCTTCCCAAACCATAATTCATACGGTGTCGTCTCAACGGATTTAGACGGTGCCCTATTTAAAGTGAATGTAGCTGTCTCTAGAGCGTATCCCCAAAATGATAGCGGTAAATCAGTGAGTGACATCATAGATCGCACCATATCCAATAGAGTGCGATTACAATGTTCGGACACACCGTTACGCTGAGGTGTTCCAGGCGGCGTGAGTTGTGAAACGATTCCACATTTCCTTAAGTGCGTACCAAATTCGTGACTTAAATATTCTCCCCCATGATCTGATCGTAAGAACTTTATCTTTCGGTCACGTTGATTCTCTACCTCATTCTGAAATTCCTTGAACTTTTCAAAGGTCTCAGACTTGTGTTTCATCAAGTAGACATACCCATATCTACTCAAGTCGTCAGTGAGAGTGAGAACATAACGATATCCTCCGCGAGCCTCAACACTCATTGGACCGCACACATCAGTATGTATGATTTCCAATAAGTTGGTTGCTCGCTCCATTGTTCTGGAGAACGGAGTCTTGGTCATTTTGCCCATAAGGCATGGTTCGCACGTGTCAAATGATTCGTAATCAAGAGACTCCAAAAGTCCATCTGCATGGAGTTTCTTCATGCGTTTGACACCAATGTGACCAAGGCGGCAGTGCCACAAGTATGTGGGACTATCGTTATCAACTTTACATCTTTTGGTATTCACACTATGAATATGTGTAACATCACGTTCGAGATTCATTAAGAATAAACCATTGACCAGCGGGGCATGACCATAAAACATATCTCTCATATAAATAGAACAACCATTATTCTCGGATTTAAATGAGTAGCCATCTCGCATTAAATGAGATCCAGATACAATGTTCATGCTCAAAGCTGGCACTAAATAACAATTATTGAGGTTTAAAACTAATCCTGTAGGTAAATGTAGAGGTAGCGTGCCGACGGCGATCACATCGACCTTGGAACCATTCCCTACTGGATTGATACCTTGGTTCTCAAAACTGAGGGAAATACTTATGCTACACTTGTTGCATCACCCTCTCCTCTTCGAGGAAAACCAACGCAAGCTCAAGAAGTAGCAAGAAGGATTTCTGGCGCCGTTGCCGCGGAGGTCTTCACTCAAGTCAAGACATACCAAGTACCCATCACAAACCCATCTCCCTCGCATTTACATTACTTGCCATTTGCCTCTCATTTTCCTCTCCCCCACTTCACCCTTGCCGTTTTATTCGCCCTCTCTTTCCCAATCTCCTCCTCTCTTTTCGCTTGCCTTTTTCTGTTTGCCGTGTGTGAGCTTGTTTGCCTTGTCATTATATCTAGTTCCTTATCCGCTCCTATGTCTCCCGAGTTTGAAGTTCTTCACTTCAAGCAAAGGCAAGGAAAAATCTTAAAAGATGCTTGGTATAGGATGATGGAATCTTATCGCAAGTGCACCCTAGAGGTGAACTTTAGAATTCTTCTTTGTAATTTTTATGTTGGGTTAAATATGACGCATAGACAACTCTTGGATTGCATTGCTAAGGGAAATTTCATTGAGATTGATCCCAGTATTGCGCATGAAATTATAGAGGGAATAGTGGGAACACTACCTCAAAAGGGAGGATCACATCCTACCCAAGAAGAAACCCAAGTGTTTGGAAAGATATGCGAAGTAACAAAAAATTTACAAAAGTCTCTTGAGCCTCTTAAAAGTGTTAGCGGAAATCTTCACCGCATGAATATGTTGATTACTCTTTGCAATAAGCGGTTCGATTCTTTAGATCTAAAATTTTCCGAGTATGAAGGGAAGCGGAAAGAACCTCCCGGATTCGAGCATGACTCCGCTAAAAAGATGAAAAATAAAAATGGCACTCGTTAGATCTATCTTTGCTTTTATGCCTAGCTAGGGGCATTAAACGATAGCGCTAGTTGGGAGGCAACCCAATTTTCTTTATGTTTTTTTTGTTTTTGCTCCTGTTTAGTAATAAATCTTGCATCTACCTTCTGTTTAGATGTGTTTTTATCTTTTAATTAGTGTTTGTGCCAAGTAGAACCTATAGGATAACCTACGATGATAGTGATTTGATTTTGCTGAAAAACAGAAACTTTGCACGCACGAATATAATTTTGTTAAATTACATGAACGTGATTTTGCGTTGATTCGTTTTTGTGCTATTCAATAAAAAAAATTCCAGGACTTCCTATTTTGGTAGGATTTTTAGAATTCCAGGAGTTTGCGTTAGTTACAGATTTCTACAGACTGTTCTGTTTTTGACAGATTCTGTTTTTCGTGTGTTGTTTGCTTATTTCAATGCATCTATGGCTAGTAAATTAGTTTATAAACCATAAGGAAGTTGGAATACAGTAGGTTTAACACCAAATTAAATAAAGAATGAGTTCATTGCAGTACCTTATGTGGTGGTTTTGTTTTCTTTCACTAACGGAGCTTATAAGATTTCCTGTTGAGTTTTGTGTTGTGAAGTTTTCAAGTTTTGGGTAAAGCTTTTATGGACTATGGAAAAAAGGGTGGCAAGAGCCTAAGCTTGGGGATGCCCAAGGCACCCCAAGATATTAAAGAATAGCCTAAATCCTAAGCTTGGGGATGCCCTGGGAAGGCATCCCCTCTTTCGTCTTTGTTCATTGGTAACTTTACTTGGAGCTATATTTTTATTCGCCACATGATATGTGTTTTACTTGGAGTGTCATGTATTATAGTAGTCTTTGCTTTTTAGTTTACCACAATCATCCTTGCTGTAAACACCTTTTGGGAGAAGCCTATTTGATTAGAATTTGCTAGAATACTCTATGTGCTTCACTCATATCTTTTGAGCTTGATAGTTTTTGCTCTAGTGCTTCACTTATATCTTTTAGAGCATGGTGGTGTCTTAATTTTGAAGAGATTTCTAGTCTCTCATGCTTCACTTATATTATTTTGAGAGTCTTTTATAACAGCATGGTATTTGCTATGGTCATAAAGTTGGTCCTAGAATGATAAGCATCCAAGTTGGGTATAATAAAAACTATCATAGGAAGTGAATTGGATGCTATGATCAATTTGATACTTGATAATTGTTTTGAGATATGGAGGTAGTGATATTAAAGTCATGCTAGTTGGGTGATTATGAATTTAAAGAATGCTTGTGTTGAAGTTAGCAAGTCCCGTAGCATGCACGTATGGTTAAAGTTGTGTAACAAATTTAAAACATGAAGTGTACCTGGCTTGTGCATCCTTATGAGTGGCGGTCGAGGACGAGCGATGGTCTTTTCCTACCAATCTATCCCCCTAGGAGCATGCGCGTAGTACTTGGTTTTTGATGACTTCTAAATTTTTGCCATAAGTATATGAGTTCTTTTGACTAATGTTGAGTCCATGGATTATACACACTTTTACCTTTCCACCTTTGCTAGCCTCTTCGGTACCGTGCATTGCCCTTTCTCACCTTGAGAGTTGGTGCAAACTTCGCCGGTGCATCCAAATCCCGTGATACGATACGCTCTATCACACATAAACCTCCTTATATCTTCCTCAAAACAGCCACCATACCTACCTATTATGGCATTTCCATAGCCATTCCGAGATATATTGCCATGCAACTTTCAACCGTTCCGTTCAACATCATCATGACATACTTTACTTTTGTCATATTGCCATTGCATGATCATGTAGTTGACATCGTATTTGTGGCAAAGCCACCATGCATTATTTTTCATACATGTCACTCTTGATTCATTGCACCATCCCGGTACACCGCCGGAGGCAATCATATAGAGTCACATCTTGTTCTAGTTTCAAGTTGTAATCCTTATGTTGTAATCAATAGAAGTGTGATGATCATCATTATTAGAGCATTGCCCAAAGAAAAAAAAAGAAAAAAAGAAGAAAGGCCAAAAGAAAAAAAGAAAGGCCCAAAAAAAGAAAAAAAGAAAAAAAGGGCAATGTTACTATCTCTTTTTCCACACTTGTGCTTCAAAGTAGCACCTTGTTCTTCATGTAGTGAGTCTCATATATTGTGCTTCAAAGTAGCACCATGTTTTTCATATAGTGAGTCTCATAAGTTGTCTTTTTCATACTAGTGGGAATTTTTCATTATAGAACTTGGCTTGTATATTCCTACAATGGGCTTCCTCAAATGCCCTAGGTCTTCGTGAGCAAGAAAGTTGGATGCACACCCACTAGTTTTCTTTTGTTGAGCATTCATTTATAGCTCTAGTGCATCCGTTGCATGGCAATACCTACTCCTCATGTTGACATCAATTGATGGGCATCTCCATAGCCCGTTGATTATCCTCGTTAATGTGAGACTTTCTCCTTTTTTGTCTTCTCCACACAATCCCCATCATCATATTCTATTCCACCCGTAGTGCTATATCCATGGCTCACGCTCATGTATTGCGTGAAGGTTGAAAAAGTTTGAGATTATTTAAGTATGAAACAATTGCTTGGCTTGTCATCGGGGGTATAGAAGTTGGGAACATCTTTGTGTGATGAAAATGAAGCATAGCCTAACTATATGATTTTGTAGGGATGGACTTTCTTTGGCCATGCTATTTTGAGAAGACATGATTACTTTGATTAGTATGCTTTAAGTATTACTATTTTTTTATCAATATGAACTTTTATTTTGAATCATTTGGATCTGAACATTCATGCCACAATAGAGAAAATTACATTATGAATTATGCTAGGTAGCATTCCACATCAAAAATTCTCTTTTTATCATTTACCTACTCGAGGACGAGCAGGAATTAAGCTTGGGGATGCTTGATACGTCTCCAGAGTATCTATAATTTTTGACTATTCCATGCTATTATATTACCCCTTTTGGATGTTTATGGGCTTTATTTTACACATTTATATCATTTTTGGGACTAACCTACTAACCGGAGGCCCAGCCCATATTGCTGTTTTTTTGCCTATTTCAATATTTCAAAGAAAAGGAATATCAAACGGAGTCCAAACGGAATGAAACCTTCGGGAGCGTGATTTTTGGAACGAACATGATCCGAAGAGCTTGGAGTACAAGTCAAGAAGCACCCAAGGCCCCCACGAGATAGGAGGCCCCCCCCTATAGGGCGCGCCCCTATCTCGTGGGCCCCTCGGGCAGCCACCGACGTACTTCGTCCTCCTATATATACCTACGTACCCCGAAAACATCCGGGGGCACCACGAAACACAATTTCCACCGCCGTAACCATCTGTATCCGCGAGATCTCATCTTGGAGCCTTCGCCGGCATTCTATCGGAGGGGGAATCAACCACGGAGGGCCTCTACATCAACATCCTTGCCCCTCTGATCAGTTGTGAGTAGTTTACCATAGACCTATGGGTCCATAGTTATTAGCTAGATGGCTTCTTCTCTCTTTTTGGATCTCAATACAATGTTCCCCCCTCTCTTGTGGAGATCTATTCGATGTAAACTCTTTTTGCGGTGTGTTTGTTGAGATTTGATGAATTGTGGGTTTATGATCAAGTTTATCTATGAATAATATTTAAATCTTCTCTGAATTCTTTTATGTATGATTGAGTTATCTTTGCAAGTCTCTTCGAATTATCAGTTTGGTTTGGCCTACTAGATTGATATTTCTTGCCATGGGAGAAGTGCGTAGCTTTGGGTTCAATCTTGTGGTGTCCTTACCCAGTGATAGAAAGGGTTGCAAGGCACGTATTGTATTGTTGCCATCGAGGATAACAAGATGGGGTTTATATCATATTGCTTGAGTTTATCCCTCTACATCATGTCATCTTGCTTAATGCGTTACTCTGTTCTTATGAACTTGATACTCTAGATGCAGGCAGGAGTCGGTCGATGTGTGGAGTAATAGTAGTAGATGCAGGCAGGAGTCGGTCTACTTGTTATGGACGTGATGCCTTTATACATGATCATGCCTAGATAATCTCATAACTATGTGCTTTTCTATCAATTGCTCGACAGTAATTTGTTCACTCACCGTAATACTTATGCTATCTTGAGAGAAGCCTCTAGTGAAACCTATGCCCCCCGGGTCTATCTCTTATCATATTTTCTTTCAATCTACTTTTATTTGCATCTTTACTTTTTGCATCTATATTATAAAATACCAAAAATATATTTATCTTATCATACTATCTTTATTAGATATCACTTTCGCAAGTGGCTGTGAAGGGATTGACAACCCCTTTATTGCGTTTGTTGCGAGTTCTCAGTTTGTTTGTGTAGGTGTGTGGGACTCTTGAGGAGCCTCCTACTAGATTGATACCTTGGTTCTCAAAACTGAGGGAAATACTTACGCTACACTTGCTGCATCACCCTCTCCTCTTCGAGGAAAACCAACGCAAGCTCAAGACGTAGCAAGCAGATGCAGTCGTTATGAACGTTTGGCTAGCTCAATATGATGACTACTTGATAGTTTAGTGCACCATGCTTAACGGCTTAGAATCGGGACTTCAAAGACGTTTTGAACGTCATGGACCATATGAGATGTTCCAGGAGTTGATGTTAATATTTCAAGAAAATACCCGAGTTGAGAGATATGAAGTCTCCAACAAGTTCTATAGCTAAAAGATGGAGGAGAATAGCTCAAGCAGTGAGCATGTGCTCAGATTGTCTGGGTACTACAATTGCTTGAATCAAGTGGGAGTTAATCTTCTAGATAAGATAGTGATTGACAGAGTTCTCTAGTCACCATCACCAAGTTAGTAGAACTTCGTGATGAACTATAGTATGCAAGGGATGACGAAAACGATTCCCGAGCTTTTCATGATGATGAAATCGATGAAGGTAGAAATCAAGAAAGAGCATCAAGTGTCAATGATTAACAAGACCACTAGTTTCAAGAAAAGGGCAAAGGGAAAGAAAGGGAACTTCATGTAGAATGGCAAGCAAGTTGTCACTTCCGTGAAGAAGCCCAAAGCTAGACTAAAGCCTGAAACTGAGTGCTTCTACTGCAAAGGAAATGGTCATTGGAAGCGGAAATGCCCTGAATATTTGGTGGATAAGAAGGATGGCAAAGTGAACAAGGGTATATTTGATATACAAGTTATTGATGTGTACCTTACTAGTGTTTATAGTAGACCCTGGGTATATGATACTTGTTCGGTTGCTAAAAATTAGTAACTCAACAGGAGTTACAGAATAAACAGAGACTAGTTGAGGGTGAAGTGACGATGTGTGTTGGAAGTGCTTCCAAGATTGATATGATCATCATCGCACACTCCCTATACTTTCGAGATTAGTGTTAAACCTAAATAAATGTTATTTGGCATTTGCGTTGAGCATGAATATGATTTGATCATGTTTATTACAATAAGGTTATTCATTTAAAGTCAGAGAATAATTGTTGTTCTGTTTACATGAATAAAACCTTCGATGGTCATACACCCAATGAAAATAGTTTGTTGGATCTTTATTGTACTGATACACATATTCATAATATTGATGCCAAAAGATGCAAAGTGGATAATGATAGTGCAACTTATTTGTGGCACTATCGTTTGGGTCATATCAGTGTAAAGCGCATGAAGAAACTCCATAAAGATGGACTTTTGGAATCACTTGGTTATGAATCATTTGATGCTTGCGAACCATGCCTTTTGGGCAAGATGACTAAAACTTCATTCTCTGGAACAACGTAATGAGCTACTGACTTGTTGGAAATAATACATACTGATGTATGTGGTCCAATGAGTGTTGATGCTCGTGGTGGGTATCATTATTTTCTGACCTTCACAAATGATTTGAGCAGATATGAGTATATCTACTTAATGAAGCACAAGTCTGAAACATTTGAAAAGTTCAAAGAATTTCAGAGTGAAGTGGAGAATCATTGTAACAAGAAAATAAAGTTTCTACAATCTGATCGTAGAGGAGAATATTTGAGTTATGAGTTTGGCCTTCATTTAAAAACAATGTGGAATAGTTTCACAGCTCACGCCACATGGAACAGCACAGCGGAATGGTGTGTCTGAACGTTGTAACCGCACTTTATTGGATATGGTGCGATCAATGTATCTTACCAATTTACCACTATCATTTTGGGGTTATACATTAGAGACAGCTGTATTGAATTTAAATAGGGCACCATCAAAATCCGTTGAGACGACGCCTTATGAACTGTGGTTTGGCAAGAAACCAAATTTGTCATTTCTTAAAGTTTGGGGCTGTGATGCTTCTGTGAAAAAGTTTCAACCTAATAAGCTCAAACCCAAATCGGAGAAGTGTCTCTTCATGGAATACCCAAAGGAAACTGTTGGGTACACCTTCTATCACAGATCCGAAGGCAAGATATTCGTTGCTAAGATGGATCCTTTCTAGAGAAGGAGTTTCTCTCGAAAGAAGTGAGTGGGAGGAAAGTAGAGCTTTATAAGGTAATTGTACCTTCTCCCGAATTGGAAAGTAGTTCATCACAGAAATCAGTTCCAGTGATTCCTACACCAATTAGTGAGGAAGCTAATGATGATGATCATGAAACTTCAGATTAAGTTACTACAGAACCTCATAGGTCTTCCAAAGTACAGTCCGCACCAGAGAGGTACGGTAATCCTATTCTAGAAGTCATGTTACTAGACCATGATGAACCTACGAACTATGAGGAAGCGATGATGAGTTCAGATTCCGCGAAATGGCTTGAAGGCCATGAAATCTGAGATGGGATCCATGTATGAGAACAAAGTGTTGACTTTGGTGGACTTGCCTGATGATCGGCAAGCCATAAAAAATAAATGGATCTTTAAGAGGAAGACAGACGCTAATAGTAGTGTTACTATCTACAAAGCTCGACTTGTCGCAAAAAGTTTTTTGACAAGTTCAAGGTGTTGAATACGATGAGATTTTCTCACTCGTATCGATGCTTAAGTCTATCCGAATCATGTTAGCAATTGCCACATTTTATGAAATCTGGCAAATGGATGTCAAAAATTGCATTCCTTAATGGATTTATTAAAGAAGAGTTGTATATGATGCAACCAGAAGGTTTTGTCAATCCTAAAGGTGCTAAAAAAGTGTGCAAGCTCCACTGATCCATCTATGGACTGGTGCAAGCATCTCGGAGTTGGAATATACGCTTTGATGAGTTGATCAAAGCATATAGTTATATACAGACTTGCGGTGAAGCCTGTATTTACAGGAAAGTGAGTGGGAGCACTACAGCCTTTCTGATAAGTATATGTGAATGACATATTGTTGATCAGAAATAATGTAGAATTTTTTGGAAAGCATAAAGGAGTGTTTGAAAGGAGTTTTTCAAAGAAAGACCTCGGTGAAGCTGCTTACACATTGAGCATCAAGATCTATAGAGATAGATCAAGACGCTTGATAAGATTTTTCAATGAGTACATACGTTGATAAGATTTTGAAGTAGTTCAAAATGGAACTCATTCCCTATGCCTCAGTCATAGGTTCTATAAAGTATGCTATGTTGTGTACTAGACCTATTGTATACCTTGATCTGAGTTTGGCAAGGGAATACAATTTTGATCTAGGAGTAGATCACTGGATAGCGGTCAAGAATATCCTTAGTGAGGACTAAGGAAATATTTCTCGATTATGGAGGTGATAAAAGAGCTCGTCGTAAAGAGTTACATTGGTGCAAGCTTTTACACCGGTCTAGATGACTCTAAGTCTCAATCTGGATACATATTGAAAGTGGGAGCAATTAGCTAGAGTAGCTTCGTGCAAAGCATTGTAGACATAGAATATTTGCAAAATACATACGGCTCTGAATGTGACACACCCGTTGACTAAACTTCTCTCACGACCAAAACATGATCACACCTTAGTACTCTTTGGGTGTTAATCACATAGAGATGTGAACTAGATTATTGACTCTAGTAAACCCTTTGGGTGTTGGTCACATGACGATGTGAACTATGGATGCTAATCACATACAGATGCGAATATTGGTGTTAAATCACATGATGATGTGAACTAGATTATTGACTCTAGTGCAAGTGGGAGACTGAAGGAAATATGCCCTAGAGGCAATAATAAAGTTATTATTTATTTCCTTATTTCATGATAAATGTTTATTATTCATGCTAGAATTGTATTAACCGGAAACTTAGTACATGTGTGAATACATAGACAAACATAATGTCACTAGTATGCCTCTACTTGACTAGCTCGCTGAATCAAAGATAGTTGTGTTTCCTAACCATAAACAAGAGTTGTCATTTGATTAACAGGATCACATCATTAGAGAATGATGTGATTGACTTGACCCATTCCGTTAGCTTAGCACTTAATCATTTAGTTTGTTGTTATTGCTTTCTTCATGACTTGTACATGTTCCTATGACTATAAGATTATGCAACTCCCGAATACCAGAGGAACACTTTGTGTGCTACCAAACATCACAACGTAACTGGGTGATTATAAAGGTGCTCTACAGGTGTCTCCGATGGTACTTGTTGAGTTGGCATAGATCAAGATTAGGATTTGTCACTCCGATTGTCGGAGAGGTATCTCTGGGCCCTCTCAGTAATGCACATCACTATAAGCCTTGCAAGCAATGTGACAAATGAGTTAGTTACGGGATGATGCATTACGGAACGAGTAAAGAGACTTGCCGGTAACGAGAGAACTAGGTATTGAGATACCGACGATCGAATCTCGGAGAAGTAACATACCGATGACAAAGGGAACAACGTATGTTGTTATGCGGTTCGACCGATAAAGATCTTCGTAAAATATGTAGGAGCCAATATGGGCATCCAGGTTCCGCTATGGGTTATTGACCAGAGAGGTGTCTCGGTCATGTCTACATAGTTCTCGAACCCGTAGGGTCCGCACGCTTAACGTTCATTGATGATATAGTATTATATGAGTTATGTATGTTGGTGACCCAATGTTGTTCGGAGTCCCGGATATGATCACGGACATGATGAGGAACTCCAGAATGGTCTAGAGATAAAGACTGATATATGGGATAATAGTGTTTGGTCTCAGAAAGGGTTCCGGAATTCACCAGAAGGGGTTCCGAATGTTTCCCGAAATGTTTGGGTACGAGAACACTTTATTTGGGCCAAAGGGGAAAGCCCACAAGGTTTTTGGAAAGTGCAAAAGGAAGTTTTGCGGAGTTCAGGGGCCAGACGCCAGGGTCCCTAGCGTCTAGGTCCAGGCGCCGGGAACCTTGGCGTCTAGCCCTGGAGTCCGAGAAGGACTGTTGCCTTTCGGGTGAAACCGACTTTGTGGAGGCTTTTACTCCAAGTTTCGACCCCAAGGCTCAACATATAAATAGAGGGGCAGGGCTAGCATGAAAGACACATCAAGAAACACCAAGCCGTGTGCCGGCAACCCTGTCCCCTCTAGTTTATCCTTTGTCATAGTTTTCGTAGTGCTTAGGCGAAGCCCTGTGGAGATTGTTCTTCACCAACACCGTCACCATGTTGTCGTGCTGCCGGAACTCATCTACTACTTCGCCCCTCTTGCTGGATCAAGAAGGCGAGGATGTCATCAAGCTGAACGTGTGCTAAACACGGAGGTGCCGTAGTTTTGGTACTTGATTGGGACGGATCGTGAAGGTGTGTGACTACATCAACTGCGTTGATAAATGCTTCCGCTTACGGTCTACGAGGGTACATGGACTACACTCTCCCCTCTCGTTGCTATGCATCACCATGATCTTGTGTGTGCATAGGAAATTTTTTGAAATTACTGCGTTCCCCAACAGTGGCATCCGAGCCAGGTTTATGCGTAGATGTTATATGCACGAGTAGAACACAAGTGAGTTGTGGGCGATACTAGTCATTTTGCTTACCAGCATGTCATACTTTGATTCAGCGGTATTGTTGGATGAAGCGGCCTGGACCGACATTACGCGTACGCTTACGCGAGACTGGTTCTACCGACGTGCTTTGCACATAGGTGGCTGGCGGGTGTCAGTTTCTCCAACTTTAGTTGAATCGAGTGTGGCTACGCCCGGTCCTTGTTGAAGGTTAAAACAGCACTAACTTGACGAAATATCATTGTGGTTTTGATGCGTAGGTAAGAACGGTTCTTGCTCAGCCCATAGTAGCTACTTAAAACTTGCAACAACGAAGTAGAGGACGTCTAACTTGTTTTTGTAGGGCATGTTGTGATGTGATATGGTCAAGACGTGATGAGATATAAGTTGTTGTATGAGATGATCATGTTTTGTTGAAGTTATCGCCAACTGGCAGAAGCCTTATGGTTGTCTCTTTATTGCATAAGATGCAAGCACCAAATAATTGCTTTACTTTATCGCTATGCGATAGCAATAGTTGCAAGAGCAATAGTTGGCGAGACGACCATGTGATGACACATTGATATAGATCAAGATGATAGAGATCATGGTGTCATGCCGGTGATGATGGAGATCATGACGATGCTTTGGAGATGGAGATCAAAGGCACAAGATGATGATGGCCATATCATGTCACATATTTTATTTGCATGTAACTGGGTGATTATAAAGGTGCTCTACAGGTGTCTCCGAAGGTGTTTGTTGGGTTGGCATAGATCAAGATTAGGATTTTTCACTCCGATTGTTGGAGAGGTATCTCTGGGCCCTCTCGGTAATGCACATCACTATAAGCCTTGCAAGCAATGTGACTAATCAGTTAGTTATGGGATGATGCATTACGGAACGAGTAAAGAGACTTGCCGGTAACGAGATTGAACTAGGTATTGAGATACCGAGGATCGAATCTCAGGCAAGTAACATACCGATGACAAAGGGAACAACTTATGTTGTTATGTGGTTCGACCGATAAAGATCTTCGTAGAATATGTTGGAGACAATATGGGCATCCAGGTTCCGCTATTGGTTATTGACCAGAGAGGTGTCTCGGTCATGTCTACATAGTTCTCGAACCTGTAGGGTCCGCACGCTTAATGTTCGTTGACGATATAGTATTATATGAGTTATGTATGTTGGTGACCGAATGTTGTTCAGAGTCCCAGATATGATCACGGACATGACGAAGAACTCCGGAATGGTCCGGAGATAAAGATTGATATATGGGATAATAGTGTTTGGTCTCCGGAAGGGTTCTGAAATTCACCGGAAGGGGTTCCGGATGTTTCCCGAAATGTTTGGGTACGAGAACACTTTATTTGGGCCAAAGGGGAAAGCCCACAAGGTTTTTGGAAAGCGCAAAAGGAAGTTTTGCGGAGTCTAGGGGGCAGACGCCAGGGTCCCTAGCGTCTGGGTCCAGGCGCCGAGAACCCTGGCGTCTGGCCCTGGAGTCCGAGAAAGTCTCTTGCCTTTCGGGTGAAACCGACTTTGTGGAGGCTTTTGCTACAAGTTTTGCCCCCAAGGCTCAACATATAAATAGAGGGGCAGGGCTAGCACCAAAGACACATCAAGAAACACCAAGCCATGTGCCAGCAACCCCGTCCCCTCTAGTTTATCCTCCGTCATAGTTTTTGTAGTGCTTAGGTGAAGCCCTGCGGAGATTGTTCTTCACAAATACGGTCACCATGTTGTCGTGCTGCAGAAACTCATCTACTACTTCTCCCCTCTTGCTGGATCAAGAAGGCGAGGACGTCATCAAGCTGAAACATGTGCTGAACGTGGAGGTGCCGTAGTTTTAGTACTTGATCGGGACGGATCGTGAAGGTGTACGACTACATCAACCACGTTGATAAACGCTTCCGCTTACGGTCTATGATTGTACATGGACTACACTCTCCCCTCTCGTTGCTATGCATCACCATGATCTTGCATGTGCGTAGGAATTTTTTTGAAATTACTACGTTCCCCAACACGACGGCATCATCGAGTCTGGAGAGAAAGTGCATATCCGAAGAGAGGCGCCCATGTGCCGCTTCGGTCCCAAGAGGACGACCAACATGACTCTACTGACAAAGCTCGCAAGTCGAGGGTGCTCCAACTACCAAACACCGCCGCCCAGTGAATGGCCCCAGATGAATGCATGCTCATCCGCCGTTGGCGACTCCGGGCCAGCCACATCGCCACATACAGGGGATTTCCGCCAAGAGATCGAGTCTTCGAAAATGATGCTTACATCGAGTGACGACACGAGGATGCTGCTGATGAGTAATATTTTTGCACTCGTACCACCAATTTTTAATCCTTATAATCCTAGAATATCCAAGAGAATTACCCCGATATTGCCACTAGTGACTAACGGATGCAAGAAATTGTGAAATCCATTATCGAATGTGTTTCAGCATGAAAAAATGCACCCAAACATGGAAGAAAATCATCACACAAAAACGTGAGGACCCAAACATGGCGTTCCTTATTGCAGATGTTGGTGAGGGAGTTCTGGAATAGGGGGTGTCCGGATAGCCGAACTATCATCATCGGCCGGACTCCAAGACTATGAAGATACCAGATTGAAGACTTCGTCCCGTGTCCGGATGGGACTTTCCTTGGCGTGGAAGGCAAGCTTGGCGATACGGATATGTAGATCTCCTACCATTGTAACCGACTCTGTGTAACCCTAGCCCTCTCCGGTGTCTATATAAACCGGATGGCTTTAGTCCATAGGACAGAACAACAATCATACCATAGGCTAGCTTCTAGGGTTTTAGCCTCCTTGATCTCGTGGTAGATCTACTCTTGTAAGACACATCATCAATATTAATCAAGCAGGACGTAGGGTTTTACCTCCATCAAGAGGGCCCGAACCTGGGTAAAAACATTGTGTCCCTCGTCTCCTGTTACCATCCGCCTAGACACACAGTTCGGGACCCCCTACCCGAGATCCGCTGGTTTTGACACCGACATTGGTGCTTTCATTGAGAGTTCCTCTGTGTCGTCACCGATAGGCTCGATGGCTTCTTCAATCATCAACGATGATGCAGTCCAGGGCGAGATCTTCCTCCCCAGACAGATCTTCGTATTCGGCGGCTTCGCACTGCGGGCCAATTCGCTTGGCCAGCTGGAGCAGATCGAAGGCTACGCCCCTGGCCGTCAGGTCAGATTTGGAAGTTTGAACTTCACGGCTGACATCCGCAGGGACTTAATCCTCGACGGATTCGAGCCACAGCCGAGCGTGCCGTACTGTCACGATGGGCATGATTTAGCTCTGCAGCCGGACAGTACCCTGGAGGCCGCACTCGAACCCGCTCCGATCTTCGACTCAGAGCCGACTGCGCAGACCAAAGATGGATGGCTAGACACCACCTCGGGGGCTGCAATCTCTACGGCGATAGAGCCGAACACCGATCTTGTCCCCCATGAAGCTCGTGACTCCGAGGTGCCGGACTCCTTGCCGGACTCCGGTCCTCCCGCGCCCCCTCCAGTCGAATCCGGTTGGGCGCCAATCATGGAGTTCACCGCGGCGGACATCTTTCAACACTCACCTTTTGGCGACATCTTGAGTTCGCTAAAGTACCTCTCGTTATCAGGAGAGGCCTGGCCGGACTGCGGCCAGGACGGTTGGGATGCGGACGACGAAGAAATTCAGAGCCCACCCACCACCCACTTGGTAGCCACTGTCGACGATCTAACCGACATGCTAGATTATGACTCTGAGGACATCGACAGTATGGACGACGATGCCGGAGACGACCAGGAACCAGCGCCCACCGGGCACTGGAAAGCCACCTCTTCATACGACATATACATGGTGGATATCCCAAAGGATGGGAACGGCGAAGGAATAGCGGAGGATGACCCCTCCAAGAAACAGCCCAAGCGCCGGCGTTAGCGGCGCCGCTCTAAATCCCGCCATAGCAAGAATGAGGATTCCGGCACCGGAGACAATAATACACCGGATAGCGCCGAAGACAACCCACTCCAGCAAGATCCAGCACAGGAGGAGGGGGACGCCAGCCCTCATTGGAGAGCGGCCGAAGAAGAGGTAGAGGACTATATGCCTCCCTCCGGAGACGAGGCAAGCCTCGACGACGACGAATTCGTCGTGCCTGAGGATCCCGTCGAACAGGAGCGTTTCAAACGCAGGCTTATGGCCACGGCAAACAGCCTCAAGAAAAAGCAGCAGCAGCTTAGAGCTGATCAAGATCTGCTAGCCGACAGATGGACCGAAGTCCTCGCGGCCGAAGAGCATGAACTCGAACGCCCCTCCAAAAGCTACCCCATACGTAAGCTACTCCCCCGATTAGAGGTGGAGGCATATGATCCCGCTTCACCAGGAGACAATATGGCTGATCGACCACCCCGTGGTCGCGACAGAGAGGCCTCAAGGCCCTTCACTAGACCCGTACCCCGGCATCGCTCGAAAATCACAAGACCACAGGGGAACACTCCGGACCTGCGAGACATATTGGAGGATAAGGCAAGACAACCAAGATCGATCTATGGATCACGTGGGCGCCCCACGATACGTGACGATCACCGTCACCCCGGACACAGTAAGTCCGGCCGGGCCGAAAACAACAGACAAAGCTCTTTTGAGCTCCATCGCGATATCGCCCAGTACAGAGGCGCCGCACACCCACTGTGCTTCACAGATGAGGTAATGGATCATCAAATCCCAGAAGGGTTTAACCCCGTCAATATCGAATCTTATGATGGCACAACAGACCCCGCGGTCTGGATCGAGGACTATCTCCTCCACATCCACATGGCCCGCGGAGACGATCTCCACGCCATCAAATATCTCCCACTCAAACTTAAAGGACCAGCCCGGCACTGGCTTAACAGCTTGCCAGCAGAGTCAATCAGGAGTTGGGAGGACCTGGAAGCCGCATTCCTCGATAACTTCCAAGGCACGTACGTACGACCACCAGATGCAGATGACCTAAGCCACATAATTCAGCAGCCAGACGAATCGGCCAGACAATTCTGGACACGGTTCTTAACCAAGAAAAACCAAATCGTCGATTGTTCGGATGCCAAGGCCCTCGCGGCCTTCAAACATAACATCCGCGACAAGTGGCTTCCCCGGCACCTGGGATAGGAAAAGCCGAAATCCATGGCAGCCCTTACATCACTCATGACCCGCTTCTGTGCGGGTGAGGACAGCTGGCTAGCACGCAGCAACAACCTTAACAAAAATTCTGGCAGTCCAGATATCAAGGACCGTAGTGGCAGGTCGCGTCGCAACAAAAACAAACGCCGCATTAATGGCGATAACAGTGAGGATACGGCAGTCAATGCCGGATTCAGAGGCTCTAAACCCGGTCAACGGAAAAAGCCAGTCAAAAGAACAACTCAGGGTCCGTCCAATTTGGACCGAATTCTCGACCGCTTGTGCCAGATACATGGCACCCCTGAAAAGTCAGCTAACCACACCAATAGGGACTGTTGGGTGTTCAAGCAGGCAGGCAAGTTAATTGCCGAAAACGGCGACAAGGGGCTACATAGCAACGACGAGGAAGAGACCCGACCGCCGAACAATAGAGGACAGAAAGGTTTCCCCCCACAGGTGCGGACGGTGAGCATGATATATGCCACGCACATACCCAAAAGGGAGCGGAAACGTGCACTCAGGGATGTATACGCGATGGAGCCAGTTGCCCCGAAGTTCAATCCATGGTCCTCTTGCCCGATCACCTTTGACCGAAGGGACCACCCCACCAGCATTCACCATGGTGGGTTTGCCACATTGGTTCTAGACCCAATCGTTGATGGATTTCATCTCACCAGAGTCCTGATGGACGGCGGTAGCAGCCTAAACCTGCTTTATCAGGACACGGTGCGCAAAATGGGCATAAACCCCTCAAGGATTAAACCTACCAAGACGACCTTTAAAGGCATCATACCAGGTGTAGAAGCCAATTGTACAGGCTCAGTTACACTGGAAGTGGTCTTCGGATCCCCGGATAACTTCCGAAGCAAGGAGTTAATCTTCGACATAGTCCCGTTCCGCAGCGGCTATCATGCCTTGCTCGGACGTACCGCGTTCGCAAAGTTCAACGCGGTGCCGCACTACTCATACCTCAAGCTCAAGATGCCAGGCCCTAGAGGAGTCATCACGGTCAACAGAAACACTGAACGCTCCCTCCGAACGGAGGAACATACAGCGGCTCTCGCGACAGAAGTACAAAGCAGCCTTTTCAGGCAATTCTCGAGTCCGGCTGCCAAGCGGCCGGACACAGCTAAGCGTGCCCGGAGTAACCTACAACACGACCACCTGGCACGTTCCGAGCACGCGTAGCAGTGCGGCCCCAACCCCAGCCCCTGTAAAACATTAAGACAGACCCTTCGCGTACTCCATTACGCTCTGAAGACACCATGGGCATGGGGCAAGGGGCTCGACCATGATAAGCCCAAACTACGGCTCAACCGCACCTGGGGCTCTTAAGTGTGTCGTTTCTTTTTCTTTTCCTTTTATTTTTTACCTACAGGACTCCGTTCGTCAGAGGCCCTGTCCGGCAGCAGACATGCCGAACCCACGATACAATAGCCAGGGAAGGAGAAAGGCTACAACGAAAATCCAGGTGGTCTCCATTATGAGCATTAAATCTGTTTTATGCATTATTCCGTAGCCTACCCCTGGAGGGGGACATGTTAAAACAGTCCCATCCCTTGCTTACCGCACCACTTGTATCGTCCTGCACTTACAGCAGTTTTTATTTGAATAAAGCAATGCAGCACATTTTTGCTTCAAATTGCATTTCTTTCTTACACATATGTTCATCTATGACATGTTGCATCCGTACGTTTTGGTACGGCTAAATACACCAGGGGCTTATGGTTCCCGCGTAATGGTGTGATAAGTCCGAACACTTTCACAAGTGCGGCACCCCGAACTTATAGCATTATATGCATCGGCTCCGAATCATGTTCTTGGGTCAATAGTTGGGTTTGCCCGGCTCCCATGTTTTGGTACCTTACGTTCCGTTTTATCGGCTAAGGTAGCACTGGGAGAACCACTGCGATTGCGCCCCAGTTGAGCTGGGTTAACGCCTCAGTGGAGAAAGCTAAAACTGACCATCATGATGAGGCGAGAGCTGGTCGCTGTTCGAGAGGTTCTTTGCGAGTCCCTAAAGACTTATGCCGCTTCGAGCGAGGAGCCGGATTCTGTCCGGCCAAGGCGTGGATAGCGCCCCAAATTCGGCCTTCCGAAAACTAGGGGCTTCGCCGAAATTTAAAATTATAGAATTCTATGGCTAAGTGAGAGTGTTCAAAAATTATAAGTCTGGTTGCCTTGTTCGTTGTGTTGAGCGCCTCCCTAGATGGACCCAAAAATGGGAACAAGAGCGCTCAAGTTTATCCCGAACACCCCAGCACTCGTGGCATGGGGGCTGAAGCCGATGACTTGCCATCTCTCAGATTTGATAAACAGCCGCACAGAAGGTAATATTTTAAATTAACAAGCGTTGCTTAGCGCATATGAACCAAGTTTTCAGTGCACAGGATAACAAAATGCGAGTCTACTCAAATATTACATCTTTGGAGCACTCACCCGCAATAGTGCGGGCGCCCTTCAGCACACTCCTATAATACATCTCGGGCGTGCGATGCTCCTTGCCCTCTGGTGGGGGGTCCGTCACAAGCTTCTGGGCATCCATCTTGCCCCAGTGCACCTTTGCGCGGGCAAGGGCCCGACGCGCACCCTCGATACAGGCGGAGTGCTTGATAACTTCAACCCACGGGCACGCATCCACCAGCCGCCGCACCAGACCAAAGTAGCTCCCAGGCATAGCCTCCTTAGGCCACAGCCAAACTATGAGGCCCTTCATGGCCTGTTCGGCCGCCTTGTGGAGCTCGACCAGCTGCTTCAGCTGGTCGCTAAGGGGCACCGGATGTCCGGCTCAGCATACTGAGACCAGAAGACCTTCTCCGTTGAGCACCCCTCCTCGGCCCGGTAGAATGCGGCAGCATCGGACACGCTGCGGGGAAGATCTGCGAACGCTCCTGGAGAGCTCCGAATTTGGGTAACCGACAGGTAATTAACACTCACATGCTTACTTTGCATGAAAAATGCCTTACCCGCTGCTATTTTCTTCACCGCCTCTATCTCCTGGAGGGCCTTGTAGGCTTCGGCCTTAGCGGCTTTGGCACTCTCAAGAGCCGTTGCAAGCTCAGACTCTCGAGTCTTTGAGTCACGCTCCAGGCTCTCATGTTTCCTCACGAGATCCTGGAGCTCTTGCTGTACCTCCGCCACCCGCGCCTCCTGTTTCTCTCGCTCGGTGCGCTCCGCAGCCGCATTGTGTTTGGCCGCGGCCACCGCCTCCTTCAGGGTCGCCACCTCGTTAGTGGCCCCTGCAATACCCCAGTTATCCTTGTCATTTTTCTTGCAACCAAAATCCTTTTCTGTAAGGTACAATTTTCATAAGGTATTACTCACCTTCTTTTTCCTCGAGCTGCTTCTTGGCATGGCCGAGCTTGTTCTTGGACCGCTCGAGGTTTTCCTTCAAAGTTTTGACCTCTGCAGTCAGTGCGGCAGAGGTCAGCAGCACAGCCTGCAATCCCATATTGACATATTTTCATGACTCATGCATTTATCTTTCTAAAGATCCTCAGTCCGGCTTTTCTTTCCGAACACCGAACCGAGCATCAGGGGCTACTGTCTATGCGGTACCATTTTACATATATTGAAATTCTTACCTCAAAGCCTGTTAGAAGGCTGCGGCAAGCGTCGGTCAGCCCGCTCTTGGCGAGCTGAACCTTCTGAATCACCGCACTCATAACAGTGCGGTGTTCCTCTTTCATGGAGGCGCCGTTGAGCGCCTCCAGCAAATTATCCGGCACCTCCGGTTGGACGGAGGCAGCCGGCGTCGCGGTCTTGCCCTTCTTACGAAGGGGTCGCCCGCCGGACTCCGGAGCCACTATGGGTTCTGGGGCTGAGTCCGGTGCAAAGTCCGGGAGGTTGTCCTGCGACACCTCCGGGGCCCTCTCCTCCTGGTGGGTCCCTTCCTGGGATCCCACCTCGGCATCGTCCGCATCACGGGGGGTGGAGGCAGTCAGAAGAGAATCCATATCCGACGCCCCTAAGGACCCACTCGACGAAGTGGGGAGATCATCCTTAGGCGGACTGTAGGGTTGTATGCGGCATTAGAAAGACATAATGTGGCGGAAAATGAAAACCTTGAAGTTATTCGGGAGTCTGGATACTTACGATCTCGCCAGAGGCTTGGCCCTTGGAGGCCAGTCCTCGTCGTCGTCACTGGCATTGGCGGAACAGTCCGGGGGAAGAGTTTTTCCCCTCTTGGACCCTTCGGCCTCCCCTGTTGGGGAGGCCTTCCTTTTCTTCCCTCCCCCCACTGGGGGAGAGGCTTTCTTCTTATCCTCCTCGCCTTGGTGGGAGGAGTCGGCCTCGGATTCATCGTCCGATAGCACCTAAAAACGGGAACTCTTCCGAGTCCCCGTGGCCTTCTTCTTGGCCTTCTTCTCCGGCACCACGTGGGGTGTCGGAGCCAGCAGCCCCGTTAGGCGGGCGTCAGTTGGGTCCTTTGGCAATGGGGCCGGACAGATAGCCTGTGCAACCTTCTTCAGCCAGTCATGTCAAAGGAAAGGGAGTTTAGATCCCGCATAGAGTCAAACTATGAATAACAAGTGTCCCGTAAAGGACAATATCACTTACCTCGTCAGCTGGACGCTGCGAGCTTTCGGTAGCGGATGCGGGAGCCTCGGCGCCCTTGAACAGCACCTTCCAGACCTCTTCGTACGTAGTGTCGAAGAGCCCATTCAAAGTCTGGTGCTGCGCCGGATCAAACTCCCACATATTGAAGCCCCGTCGTTGGCACGGGAGAATCTGGCAGATGAGCATGACCTGGACTACGTTGACAAGCTTGAGCTTCTTGTCCACCAGCTTTTGGACGCAGGCTTGGAGTCCGGTCAGCTCCTCCGAATCGCCCCAAATCCGGCCGCTCTCTTTCCAGGAGGTGAGCCGTGTGGGGAAGCCGGATCTGAATTCGGGGGCCGCTGCCCATTCGGGATCACGCGGCTCGATGATGTAGAACCACCCCGATTGCCACCCCTTAATGGTTTCCACGAAAGTACCCTCCAGCCACGTAACATGGGACATCCTGCCCACCATGGCGCCTCCGCACTCCGCTTGGCTGCCCTTCACAACCTTCGGCTTGACACTGAAGGTCTTGAGCCACAAGCCGAAGTGGGGCTGGATGCAGAGGAAGGCCTCGCACACGATGATAAACGCCGAGATGTTGAGGATAAAATTCGGGGCCAGATCATGGAAATCTAGGCCGTAGTAGAACATGAGCCCCCGGACAAAGGGATGAAGTGGGAAGCCCAGTCCGCGGAGGAAATGGGGAAGGAATACTACCCTCTCATGGGGCCTAGGGGTGGGGATGAGCTCTCCCTCGTCGGAGAGCCGATGCGCGATGTCGCTGGACAAGTATCCGGCGCTGTGCAGCTTATGGATATGCCCCTCTGTGACGGAGGAGGCCATCCACTTGCCTCCCGCTCCAGACATGTTTGGAGAAGGTTGAGGTGAGATGTGCGGCTTGGGCGCTAGAGCTCGAGTTCGCAGAGATGGATAAGCCAAGGAGGAAGAAGGCGCAAGTAAAAAGGTTGGATCTTTATCCCCTTATATGGGCGGACAGAAACACGTGTCCCCACCGGCCTGGTAAAACTCGCTTATCCCCCAAGCGTCGCGATTGATGGCGCGGTTGGGTTACCCACGTCCGTATTGATGGGAATCTCGGAATAAGGGGAACACGATCTCTGCTTCGACAAGACGTGCCAAGGAAACCGCCTCGCTAAACGCGCTGAGATGGAACAATAAAAACAATTTGAGGGCTTGGTAGTGGTGCGATGTTACGCCACAAAATACGTCAGCAGATTGAACTTGTGTGATATTATTCTCTTAACGGTTGTATGTGGAATTTATTTTGCAGAGCCGGACATTATCCTGGTGTTCACAATCTTCTATAAATTATTCGGAGGAGGAACCCGCCTTGCAATGCCGAAGACAACATGCGCGCCGGACTCGTCGTCATTGAAGCCTGGTTCAGGGGCTACTGAGGGAGTTCCGGACTAGGGGGTGTCCGGATAGCCGAACTATCATCATCGGCCGGACTCCAAGACTATGAAGATACAAGATTGAAGACTTCGTCCCGTGTCCGGATGGGACTTTCCTTGGCGTGGAAGGCAAGCTTGGCGATACGGATATGTAGATCTCCTACCATTGTAACCAACTTTGTGTAACCCTAGCCCTCTCCGGTGTCTATATAAACTGGATGGCTTTAGTCCATAGGACAGAACAACAATCATACCATAGGCTAGCTTCTAGGGTTTTAGCCTCCTTGATCTCATGGTAGATCTACTCTTGTAACCCACATCATCAATATTAATCAAGCAGGACGTAGGGTTTTACCTCCATCAAGAGGGCCCGAACCTGGGTAAAAACATTGTGTCCCTCGTCTCCTGTTACCATCCGCCTAGACGCACAGTTCGGGACCCCCTACCCGAGATCCGCCGGTTTTGACACCGACAGTTGGTTTTAGGCTGTTTTCCTCAACCAGCCCAACTGGGACAAGCATGCAATGCAGGAAAAATAGATGAGAGCAACCAAACACGTCCTAGTAGCTGTTGTGTGAGTGCATTGATACGTCTCCAATGTATCTATAATTTTTTATTGTTCCATGCTACTATATTGCCCATTTTGGATGTTTATGGGCTTTACTATACACTTTTATATCATTTTTGGGACTAACTATTAACCGGAGGCCCAACCCAAATTGTTGTTTTTTTTTGCCTATTTCAGTGTTTCGAAGAAAAGGAATATCAAACGGAGTCCAAACGGAATGAAGCCTTCGGGAGAGATCTTTTTGGAACAAACACAATCCAGGAGACTTGGAGTGGACGTCAAGAAGCAGCCGAGGCGGCCACAAGGGTGCAAGGCGCGCCCCCCACCCTCGTGGGCCCCTTGTGGCTCCCCTGAATGACTTCCTTCGCCTATACATACTTGCATACCCTGAAAACACCGAGGAGCACCACAAAAACCTATTTCCACCATTGCAACCTTCTGTACCCGTGAGATCCCATCTTGGAGCCTTTTCCAGTGCTCCGCCGGAAGGGGAATCGATCACGGAGGGCTTCTACATCAACACCTAGGCCTCTCCGATGAGTTGTGAGTAGTTTACCATAGACCTTCGGGTCCATAGTTATTAGCTAGATGGCTTCTTCTCTCTCTTTGAATATCAATACAATGTTCTCCTTGATCTTCTTGGAGATCTATTCGATGTAACTCTTTTTGAGGTGTGTTTGTCGAGATCCAATGAATTGTGGGTTTATGATCAAGTTTATCTATGAGAAATATTTGAATCTCCTCTGAATTCTTTTATGTATGATTGGTTATCTTTGCAAGTCTCTTCGAATTATCAGTTTGGTTTGGCCTACTAGATTGGTCTTTCTTGCAATGGGAGAAGTGCTTAGATTTGGATTCAATCTTGAGGTGTCCTTTCCTAGTGACAGCAAGGGCAGCAAGGCACGTATTGTATTGTTGCCATCGAGGATAAAAAGATGGGGTTTATATCATATTGCTTGAGTTTATCCCTCTACATCATGTCATCTTGCCTAATGCCTTACTCTATTCTTATGAACTTAATACTCTAGATGCACGCTGGATAGCGGTCGATGTGTGGAGTAATAGTAGTAGATGCAGGCAGGAGTCGGTCTACTTGTCGCGGACGTGATGCCTATATACATGATCATGCCTAGATATTCTCATAACTATGCACTTTCCTATCAATTGCTCGACAGTAATTTGTTCACCCACCGTAATACTTATGCTATCTTGAGAGAAGCCACTAGTGAAACCTATGGCCCCCGGGTCTATTCTCCATCATATAAGTTTCCGATCTACTTTATTTTGCAATCTTTAATTTCCAATCTTATCATAAAAATACCAAAAATATTTATCTTATCTTATTATCTCTATCATATCTCACTTTCGCAAGTGGCCATGAAGGGATTGACAACCCCTTTATTGCGTCGGTCGCGAGGTTCTTATTTGTTTGTGTATGCACGAGGGACTTGCGTGTAGCCTCCCACTAGATTGATACCTTGGTTCTCAAAACTGAGGGAAATACTTACGCTACTTTGCTGCATCACCCTTTCCTCTTCAAGGGAAAACCAACGCAGTGCTCAAGAGGTAGCATGCATGTGTGGGTCTGGACAGTGGGAGTATTTTGGGCATCTCCAACGATGACCCTCAAACTGCCAGCATCCGTCCAGACCGCGCTATCTGGATGTGTTGTGCTATCCGACTCGGGCCTATATTGGTCCGCAGGGCGGTCCAGGTGTACTTTCTCCCGCAAACCGGAGACAAATGTGTGGGGCTTTACGGGCATCTGGATCGCTCCCAAGCCCACGTCTGGCCGCCCTGGCCCACCGAAACCCCCTCCCCCCTGAGGGAATCCTGGATTAGGGGGTATCCGTACAGCCGGACTATATACTTTCGGACTATTGGACTATGAAGATACGAGACTCACGACTTCGTCCCGTGTCCGGATGGGACTCTCCTTTGCGTGGAAGACAAGCTTGGCGATTCGGATGTTAGATCTCCTTCTTTGTAACCGACTTTAAGTAACCCTAGCATCCTCCGGTGTCTATATAAACCGGAGGGTTTAGTCCGTAGGACAACAACAATCATAATCATAGGCTAGCTTCTAGGGTTTAGCATCTACGATCTCGTGGTAGATCAACTCTTGTAATACTCGTATCATCAAGATCAATCAAGCAGGAAGTATGGTATTACCTCCATCGAGAGGGCCCGAACCTGGGTAAAACATCGTGTCCCCTACCTCCTGTTACCATTAGCCTTAGACACACAGTTTGGGACCCCCTACCCGAGATCCGCCTGTTTTGACACCGACATTGGTGCTTTCATTGAGAGTTCCTCTGTGTTGTCACTACAAGGCTTGATGGCTCATCCCGTTGTCAAGGACAACATCACCTCTAGGGGAGCCCTGGCGGTAGGCCAAACACTCCGACTAGGCGGCTTCGTCACGACCGCCCGATCGGCTGCCGCGCCGATGATGACTTCTCGGGTCATCAAAAACAGCCTCCACGTCAATTCGGAACTCGCCGAACAGATGGATTCAATGGAGCTCTCCTCCCTTAATGAGCTCTTGGATCGCATCGCCACTCTTGGAGTCGCTATAGACTATGATCAGATTGGGTTTACCAAAGGGATATTAAATCCCCACCAGTCACCCATGAGATAGCGGTAGTGGAAGAGCCATACGTGGATTATCCCTCTACTTTGAGGACAAACTATGTCCAGATTACCGAGCTCCCTGAGCCGGATACCCGTTCACGGGAGGACGTGACCCAGACCCCGAACTTAGAATCACGCAGCGGGCCAGAAAAATTGGGCAACATCCCGGAGTCCAAGCTGCCAAGCCCGGAAGCTCCTCTGCCCCTGGATGTCAGATCGGGTCATAATTCGGACTTAACTACGCCCACCCACCCAGACTTATGCCGTCTTTCCCATTTCAGACAAGAGCCCCAAGAGATAGTACATCGCTACTGGGCCAGATTCCTCCTTGTGATAAACAGGGTCAAGGACTGTCGCGAGGAAGACGCAATCTCACTTTTCTGCAAAAATTGCACAAACAAAGGGATCCTTAATGCTATAAGTCGCCATGACATAGTACACTTTGCTGACTTAGCAGCCAAAGTACAGAAGTACTGTGCGATGGAAAGCGCCTGGAAAATCCAAACATACTTCTGGGATAATGCGGCTCTCACTAAACCCTTCGTCTGAATTAAAAGGGCAAACTCTTGTAAGTTACCCGATCCAATTCCCAAAAAATCAAAGCCCGCTCCAGGGCGTGGAACCGTATTGGAAGAATGGCTCAATGGGCCATGCAAAATTCACAGCACGCCGGATACCATGCTAACACATATCCTTAGTGCATGTTGGATACTCCGGAAGGTAGCGAAAAGCGGCGAGGATCTTCTTGTAAACCATAAAAGCAAAGCAACATACCGCCGAAGACAACAATGTGGTACTGACAGTCTTCAAGACTTTCGCCTCAAATAATAGGCGCAAGCGAGCTCATCGAAGTTTCGCTGAAGTCTGCCACGTGGCAAAAATAAATCCGTGAAGCGACACTGCTATAACATTAAGTGCCAGTGACGAACCTTAGTTCCAAATAGTCCAGGCCCCAGCCACTCTGGTCCTTAGCCCAATTGTGGATGGTTTCCGGCTCACTAAAGTACTCATGGACGGCGGAAGCGGATTAAACCTGATCTAGGAAGAAACCCTCAACAAGATGGAAATTCATAAAAGCCGCATTGAGCAAAGCAGCACGACCTTCAGGGGAATCATCCCTAGTCAGGAGGCACAGTGTGCGGGAAAAATCACACTGGATGTGGTATTCGACACGCCGGAGAATTATAGGTCCGAAGAAATCACATTCCACGTGGCCCCGTTCAGCAGCGGATACCACGCCCTTTTAGGGCGGGACGCATTCACGAGCTTGCAAGCTATACCCCATTACGGGTACATGAAGCTCAAAATGCTCGGACCCAATGGAATCATCACTCTAGCCAGTGATCTGAACGTCGCACTCTGCACCGAAAATAAAACTACCGCACTAGCCCTGGAAGCATTATCCGAAGCCCTAGCGGCCGAAGAACTAACAATGTTGCGCGCCACAGTGGACAGAGACGACGTGATACTCGACAAACGACCCAAGTCCACCTCATTCAAGCCCGCGGACGAGATAGTCAAATTCCAGGTCCATCCAACGGACCCCACAAAGATAGCTTCCATCGGGACACAGTTGAGCCCCACAATGGACGCCGCACTGCGAGACTTCTTACGTGAGAATTGGGACATTTTCGCCTGGCATCCTTCAGACATGTCGGGCATCCCACGCAGGCTGGACGAACATAGCCTCAATATACTGAAAGGATACAAGCCAGTCAAACAGACTCTTAGGCGCTTCTCAGAGCCTAAACGGCAAGCCATGGGAGAAGAGCTAGCCAAGCTACTTGAGGCCAGATTCATTAGAGGTATAAAACATCCGGATTGGCTGGCAAATCTGGTAATGGTACCAAAGAAGGACAAATCCTGGCGCCTATGTGTCGATTTCAAAGACCTCAACAAGGCCTTCCCCAAGGATCCCTTCCCCCTCCCTCGCATTGACCAAATCATCGACGCCACCGCAGGACACGACTCACTATGTTTCCTCGACGCATACTCCGGATACCATCAAATAAAGATGGTGGAATCCGATCAAGCCGCAACGGCCTTCATAACGCCATATGGCCCCTTCTGTTTCAACACTATGCCTTTCGGGCTCAAAAATGCCGGCGCAACCTATCAACGTATGATTCAGACATGCCTGGAGAAGCAAATCGGCAAAACAGTGGAGGCATACATGGACGACGTGGTCATAAAAACAAGACACGTCAAAACTTTAATAGGTGACTTGAGACTCACATTCGACAACCTCAAACATACGACATCAAGCTCAACCTGGAAAAATGTGTTTTCGGCGTACCCTCCAGGAAGTTGCTCGGCTTCATCGTTTCCAATAGAGGAATCGAAGCAAATCCGGCAAAAATCCGAGCTCTGTCGCAGTTGGCTATCCCAACCGACCTCAAGCATATCCAGAAACTAACTGGATACGTGGTTGCCTTAAGCCGCTTTATCTCCCGATTAGGAGAAAAGGCACTACCTCTTTACCGCCTTCTTCGACGCACCGAACACTTCGAGTGGACGGATGCGGCCACGATCGGACTGGATGAAATAAAGACCCTATTGGCCAACAATCTAGTCCTGACCGCACCAAATATTGGTGAACCTATGCTATTATACATAGCTGCAACACATCAGGTTGTAAGCGCAGTGCTCGTCGTCGAACAAGAAGCAGACAGATACAAGTTCCCGCTCCAAAAGCCGGTATATTACGTGTCCACTGTCCTCACTCCATGAAAATCCCGATACCCACACTATCAAAAGATAGCATACGCGGTCTTCATGGCATCCTGGAAGCTACAACACTACTTTCAAGAGTGTTCGATTACGGTGGCCTCCGAAGTACCACTCAACGACATAATAAACAACCGCGACACCACGGGACGGATTGCTAAATGGGCTATCGAGCTCCTTCCGTTTGACATAACATACAAACCACGGCGGGACATTAAGTCGCAAGTACTGGCTAACTTTGTCGCCGAATGGACAGAAGCCGTACTCCCTAAAGAGTATGGCGTGTACTCCAGTTGGATCATGCACTTCGACGGCTCTAAAATGTTGGCCGGATTGGGAGCGGGAGTAGTCCTGACATCCCCCACCGGAGACACGGTCCAATACGTACTCCAAATATTATACACAAACTCCAACAACGCAACCGAATACGAGGCTCTGTTGCATGGTCTTCGGATGGCAGTCTTTATGGGCATTCAACGCCTAGAAGTGTGCGGGGACTCAAACCTCGCAATATCACAAATAAACGGAGATTTTGATGCCAAGGATCCGAAAAGGGCGGCCTACCATAATGTCATCCTCAAAATGTCAGCTCGATTCGAGGGGCTCGAATTCCACCATGTGGCCCGAGAAAACAATCAAGCGGCGGATATCCTCGCCCGCATCGGCGCTAAACGCGACCCCGTCCCACCTAATATATTCTTGGAAAGGCTGTTCAAGCCATCCGTGGTATGGGAAGGGGAGTCCGGCAACACCAGTCCAGCTCTGAATACAACCCCAGATTCCGAACCATCTAACATAATCGGGGGCTCCGCCACCGAAATAACACCTTCAGCCCATGAAATCATGGCTGTAATCGCCCCGTGGACCGAGCCCTTCTTGGCCTACCTAAATAGGCAGGAGCTCCCCGAGGACCAAAATGAAGCACGTTGTATTGTACGACGTTCCAAGGCCTACAAAGTCCATGAGGGAGAGCTCTATAGGAAAAGTGCCACCGGAGTGCTCCAAAGGTGCATCACCGAAGAGGAAGGGCGGCAGCTCTTGGCTGAAATCCATGCCGGACTCGGCGGGCACCACGCTGCAGCTCGGGCACTTGTCAGCAAAGCCTTCCATATAGGTTTTTATTAGCCGACAACCCGAGCATATACACAGGACCTTGTCCAACATTGTGTCGGTTGCCAGCTCTTCGCCAATCAGAGTCATATGCCCCCTACCGCTCTCCAAACAATCCCCATTACTTGGCCCTTCGCGGTCTGGGGGCTGGATATGGTCGGACCTCTTAAAGGGGGAAGCCATAAGAAAAAATACTTATTGGTCATGGTGGACAAGTTCACCAAATGGATAGAAGCCAAACCAGTTAAAACGTCCGAATCCGGACTAGTGATAGACTTTATATCATGGGTTGTACACCGTTACGGTGTCCCCCACAGCATCATCACTGACAATGGCTCAAACTTCACAGCCATGAAGTGAAAACTTGGTGCGGCAACATGGGCATTAAGCTCAAGTACGCCTCCGTCTATCATCCCCAAACAAACAGCCAGGTCGAACATGCAAATGGTCTCATCATGAGCGGCATCAAACCCAGACTAGTGCGATCCTTGAAAGAATCGGACACGCACTGGGTCAAGGAGCTCGACTCCTTACTCTGGGGGCTGCGGACCACGTCGAATCGTACCACCGGATATACACCATTTTTTATGGTGTACGGCGTAGAAGCAGTACTACCCTGTGACATAATCCATGACTCACCTCGCGTGCGCATGTACGAAGAGAAGGAAGCCGAGCTAGATCGGCAGGACAACTTAGATGCCCTGGAGGAGGAGCGCGACGTCGCAAAATCCCGTTCCGCATTCTATCAGCAGCAGGCTCGAAGATATCAAAGCAGAGAAGTGTGCGCCAAAACTTATAACATTGGCGAACTCGTTCTACGCCTACCGGAGAAGAAGAAGGACAAGCTCAAACCCAAGTGGGAGGGTCCCTTCATCATTGATAAAGTTCTCACCGGAGGAGCGTACCGCCTGCGCAATGCATCTGATAACAGACTCGAGCCGAACCCATGGAACGCGGCCAGACTCCAAAGATTCTACGCCTAGTGCCGAACTCAGTGTTCGTCTCCTTACCCCCGCTCTTTTAATTATGTTCTCCCTTCTTCCTTTCTCGCCCTTTTTACCTTCTTCACACAAAGTATTAAATACAGTGCGGATGCTCGGATCACTCCGGCCGCACTATGTGTGCTCACCATACCTGGGGGCTTCCTATACCGAAGCTAAATATAATTACTTTTATGGCTTCCTGCCTACCACATATGCGTCCTTTTTCCATATGTGCCTTTTCTTCACCATTATATGCATCGATATGACTTAAGATTTGGCCATGTTGGGTTGCCTGGCTCTTGTGTTTATGCCCTACGTTCCTGTTAATTCAGCTAGGGCATAAGGGGAGCACCTCTGCGATTGTTACTGCCGGTTCAGCCGGATGTGTACCTCAGACTGGGTGAAGCCGAAAGCTAGCGTTCTTAAGGGAATATTTGGTCGATGAACAAAAGATGTTTCTTTCGTTTATTACAAAGTGAATCCCCAGATGTTTTGTATCCTACGTATCTGTTTGCAGTTCGGACATGCACATCGATGCATGCGTACCCAGGGAAAGGAACCCCTAACGGAACTATTTTCCGTGGAAGATGTTTCTTACTACCCATGTAATATAACATAACTAGTTGGGTACTTGTCTGTTCAAGCACTTATGACCCCTACGCCTGGTTTCCATGCATACCCTGGTTTTACATAACTGAGCGGGTATTCAGATACACCCCAGACTGTCGGATCCGGGGGCTGAAGTGAAAAGGTCTGCCATGACAAATGATTTTTAATCCGGCTAGGGACTACATATGTCCATTGAATTACATAGTCACTTGGACTGGCTATATTATTTCTCTATACCATCCAACAGGCTATATAGCCTACAATCCTGTTGGGAATACTTTGCAGCTAACGCTACTTGGTCATACACCAGATTTACGGGAATCTCTTGCCCATCTGCCCCCACCGGTCCAACTTCGGCCATATGGTTCGGGTCAGCCTTGGCGTATCGCATCTTCACCATGGCCCAGGCTTCCCTTGCACCTTGTCGGCAGGCTAATACCTTCCATAACCGGAAGCGCCGCTGTGCTCCTTTGAGCATATCCACGATCTCACCCATGCATGCCTCCTGGCAGGGAAGCGGATGGCCACAAGGCCTGGGCAATACCCTGCATCACCTGCCGAGCTCGTCCGTGTAGTTGTGAGAGATCTTGCAGCAAATCACCTGCGGACCCGGGCATCTCCTCTTCAGGAAGGCCCGTCAGCATACCTACAGACATAAATTCTTTTAATACGCTTCCTCACCGAATTGTACTACAGTTTGTTTAAGCACTTACCATAAATGCCGCAACGAAGCCTCCTGTTCTCCTTCATGGAGTCCGCAAGCTGAGCTCGAACATCTGCTAATTCGATGCCCAGCCAGATGTTGGCATCTTGGAGATTATTTTTCTCCTGCCTAACCTGCGTAAGCACACGCTCGCCAGCCTTTAGCTACCTTTGGAGATGTGATTCACTATCTTTTCCGATCTTTGGATTCTCCCCGGGATTGTCTGTAGAATTTTCTGTTAGACTTATAAAGCAAGCCAAATACTAACTGGTATATGTCCTTAAAATTTCTCTATTGCGACAAGTGTTACCATATGAGGCCTTCTCGGATTCCTCTAGTTTGGCAACCGCAGCCCTCAGCTGGGTCTTGCACTCCTCTAGCTCTCGAGACAAATGGGTATTCTTCTCTACAAGAACCTGTGTATACAATGATCCTTAGATCAGTTGTTCTAACTGCTTCAAGTCTCAGGGGCTACTGATATACATGCTTATCAAATTTTCTTACCCGTATATCTTTTGCATACTGGTCCGTCGCTCGGGCGAGTCCATCTTGGGCAGCTCGGATTTATGCGTCTCCTGAATTAAAGGCATTGAATGCCTCTTCAGAAAAGATATCATTGCAAAGTATGGCCCGTCGACGCCGGTGATTCATGGCGCTCTCTACTTCAGAATTTGTGGCGGAGAGCCTATCCGCATCCTCTGTCGGAGGACAATTCGGCGTCGGCCCCACATCAGCCTCCTCTCTTGAAGCCGGTTCTGGAATCCGGCTGGTGGAGGCGTGAACGGCAGGATCTCCGGATATAGTCCGGCGACTACTCTTTCTACCAGGACACGATGGACGCTGTTACATTTCAAAAATGATAATCATAGAGCAGGTTTTAACTATACCTCTGCGACGGTGTTTCGACCCTGACCGCCTTCCTCTTGAGCCTGCCTGGCCCGGATGCCCTTTGCTGATGAGCCCCCAGGGACTCAACGCCGCATTTTGATGGTTGTCTCTATAAGAATACGATATTTGTGCATAAGGCATGGTATAATGTATGAATCCTCTTCAGATGTTAAGGCTTCAGCTTTGCTTACACGCGACGTAGGGAGCAGTCCGAGATAATCGGTGATAATAGCCACCAAGGTGCCGTCGCAGCTTGCCTGATAAAATGTCCCATCAACAAAGTCCACAGACATATCCAGATCTTCTTCAAGTCCGGGGTCGAGGGCCCGGCCAGGATCCTCTGGCTGCGGGGAGGGCCTGTTGAACTCTTTCACGGCCTTCCTCAGTTCCTATTTAGAAATATCAAGGTAAATGATTGTGATGAAGGGCGCAAGAATGGATAGAGTTGAGTAAAGAGTAACGGCTTACCCAGCTTGGGGAGTTGTACATGGAGAATCCATCCCGCGGTTTGATATGGAGGAACTCCTCTTCTTCTCCTTTATATAAATCAGACAGTATTCTTGCCAGAGCAATGGCGGAATCCAGACCTTTACGACCGCAGCGGGTGGCATCGTCTTCCCCGTTGAAGTGCCACATGGGCTTCCACCGATATTGAAGTG
>NC_041389.1:493087605-493115459 GCF_002162155.2 Triticum dicoccoides
TATTGTCAGCCCAGATTGGGCCAGTGTCTTTATCCTGCCCATCAGGAAGTAGACTTCTCTGGCATCTTCCTCCCGGGGGCTCCGAGGGCGCCAACTTTGGCGTTTCTTCAGCGGAGCGTTATTAAACTCAAGAAGGCCCGTCCGGATTGGGTCCGAAAGGGGAACGTCATCTACATAGAACCACTCCAAGGGCCAGCCTTCAGATGCCTTCTTTGGAGTGCCGGACAGGTATCCGGTCTGGGCGATGCGCCATATTTTGGCTCCGCCCACTTGATATATAGAATCCCCCTGATTATGAGGGACAAGGCAGAATAACTTCTTCCATAACTTGAAGTGAGCCTCGCAGCCCAGGAATAATTCACAGAGGGCAACGTATCCTGCGATGTGCAGCACGGAGGTGGGGATAAAGTTATGCAACTGGAGGCCGTAGAACTCCAGAAGCCCGCGGAGGAATGGGTGGATTGGAAAATTGATGCCTCTTAGCAAATATGGGACGACACATACCCGCTACCCCTGAGATGGGTTAGGAGATCTCTCCGCTTGCGCCCCGCCATTATAGGTGGCTAGTCCGGCTCGGACGGGGACCATGTATGCCGGTGGAAGAAACCCTTCGGTCTACAACTCTACTAAACGGTTGTGGGGGACAGAACATTTTTCCCAATCACCTGGCTTAGAGCTAAGGGAGCGAGAAGAGGAGCTGTGGCGACCGGCCATGATGGAATGGTTTTTTCCGGATGTACTTTGTTGAATGCTTGCTTGAGGGAAGAAGGTGAGATTTGGATCTAAGGATCCCCGTGTCTTCAAATAGACGATTTGCCTGCAGGGTCGGGTGGCAAATGTAAAAATGCTCCGGCACCTCGTATTCGCTCGACACATGGAGATGGCCATTATTGAAGCACAGAAGCCGAGGAATAAAACGTTGATGGGAAGCCGGACACTGTTCGCTACAACAGGTACTCTGGATTCGGAGATGGAACCCGCCTTGCAATGTCGAAGACAATCTGCGCACCGGACTCAACGTCATTGAAGCCTGGTTCAGGGGCTACTAAGGGAATCCTGGATTAGGGGGTATCCGGACAGCCGGACTATATACTTTGGCCGGACTGTTGGACTATGAAGATACGAGACTCACGACTTCGTCCCGTGTCCGGATGGGACTCTCCTTTGCGTGGAAGACAAGCTTGGCGATTCGGATGTTAGATCTCCTTCTTTGTAACCAACTTTATGTAACCCTAGCATCCTCCGGTGTCTATATAAACCGGAGGGTTTAGTCCGTAGGACGACAATAATCATAATCATAGGCTAGCTTCTAGGGTTTAGCATCTACGATCTCGTGGTAGATCAACTCTTGTAATACTCGTATCATCAAGATCAATCAAGCAGGAAGTAGGATATTACCTCCATCGAGAGGGCCCGAACCTGGGTAAAACATCGTGTCCCCTGCCTCTTGTTACCATTAGCCTTAGACGCACAGTTCGGGACCCCCTACCCGAGATCTGCCGGTTTTGACACCGACATTGGTGCTTTCATTGAGAGTTCCTCTGTGTTGTCGCTACAAGGCTTGATGGCTCGTCCCGTTGTCAAGGACAACATCACCTCTAGGGGAGCCCTGGCGGTAGGCCAAACACTCCGACTAGGCGGCTTCGTCACGACCGCCCAATCGGCTGCCGCGCTGATGATGACTTCTCGGGTCATCAAAAACAGCCTCCACGTCAATTCGGAACTCGCCGAACAGATGGATTCAATGGAGCTCTCCTCCCTTAATGAGCTCTTGGATCGCATCACCGCTCTGGGAGTCGCTACAGACTATGATCAGATTGGGTTTACCAAAGGGATAATAAATCCCCACCGGTCACCCATGAGATAGCGGTAGTGGAAGAGCCATACATGGATTATCCCTCTACTTTGAAGACGAACTATGTCCAGATTACCGAGCTCCCTGAGCCGGATACTCGTTCGCGCGAGGATGTGACCCAGACCCCGAACTTAGAATCGGGCAACGGGCCAGAAAAATTGGGCAACATCCCGGAGTCCGAGCTGCCAAGCCCGGAAGCTCCTCTGCCCCTGGATGTCAGATGGGTCAGAATTCGGACTTAACTACGCCCACCCACCCAGACTTATGTCGTCTTTCCCATATCAGACAAGAGCCCCAAGAGATAGTACATCGCTACTGGGCCAGATTCCTCCTTGTGATAAACAGGGTCAAGGACTGTCATGAGGAAGACGCAATCTCACTTTTCTGCACAAATTGCACGAACAAAGGGATCCTTAATGCTATAAGTCGCCATGACATAGTACACTTTGCTGACTTAGCAGCCATAGTACAGAAGTACTGTGCGATGGAAAGCGCCTGGAAAATCCGAACATACTTCTGGGATAATCCGGCTCTCACTAAACCCTTCATCCGAACTATAAGGGCAAACTCTCGTAAGTTACCCGATCCAATTCCCAAAAAACCAAAGCCCGCTCCAGGGCGTGGAACCGTATTGGAAGAATGGCTCAATGGGCCATGCAAAATTCACAGCACGGCGGATACCATGCTAACACATAGCCTTAGAGCATGTTGGATACTCCGGCAGGTAGCGAAAAGCGGCGAGGATCTTCTTGTAAACCATAAAAGCAGAGCAACATCCCGCCGAAGACAACAATGTGGTACTGACAGTCTTCAAGACTTTTGCCTCAAATAATAGGCGCAAGCGAGCTCATCGACGTTTTGCTAAAGTCTGCCACGTGGCAAAAATAAATCCGTGGAGCAACACTGCTATAACCTTCAGTGCCAGTGACGAACCTCAGTTCCAAACAGTCCGGGCACCAGCCGCTCTGGTCCTTAGCCCAATCGTGGATGGTTTCCGGCTCACTAAAGTACTCATGGACGGCGGAAGCGGATTAAACCTGATCTATGAAGAAACCCTCAACAAGATGGAAATTGATAAAAGCCGCATTGCGCAAAGCAGCATGACCTTCAGGGGAATCATCCCTAGTCAGGAGGCACAGTGTGCGGGAAAAATCACACTGGATGTGGTATTCAACACGCCGGAGAATTATAGGTCCGAAGAAATCACATTCCATGTGGCCCCGTTCAGCAGTGGTACCACGCCCTTTTAGGGCGGGACGCATTCACGAGCTTGCAAGCTATACCCCATTACGGGTACATGAAGCTCAAAATGCCCGCACCCAATGGAATCATCACTCTAGCCACTGATCCGAATGTCGCACTCCGTGCTGAAAATAAAACTGCCGCACTAGCCCTGGAAGCATTATCCGAAGCCCTAGCGGTCGAAGAACTAACAACGTTGCGCGCCATAGTGGACAGAGACGACGTGATACTCGACAAACGACCTAAGTCCACCTCATTCAAGCCCACGGACGAGATATTTAAATTCCAGGTCCATCCAACGGACCCCACAAAGATAGCTTCCATCGGGACACAGTTGAGCCCCACAATGGACGCCACACTGCGAGACTTCTTACGCGAGAATTGGGACATTTTCGCCTAGCATCCTACAGACATGTTGGGCATCCCACGCAGGCTGGCCGAACATAGCCTCAATATACTGAAAGGATACAAGCCAGTCAAACAGACTCTTAGGCGCTTCTCAGAGCCTAAACGGCAAGCCATGGGAGAAGAGATAGCCAAGCTACTTGAGGCCAGATTCATCAAAGGTATAAAACATCCGGATTGGCTGGCAAATCTGGTAATGGTACCAAAGAAGGACAAATCATGGCGCCTATGTGTCGATTTCAAAGACCTCAACAAGGCCTGCCCCAAGGATCCCTTCCCCCTCCCTCGCATTGACCAAATCATCGACGCCATCGCAGGACACGACTCACTATGTTTCCTCAACGCATACTCCGGATACCATCAAATAAAGATGGCGGAATCCGATCAAGCCGCAACAGCCTTCATAACGCCATATGGCCCCTTCTGTTTCAACACTATGCCTTTCGGGCTCAAAAATGTCGGCGCAACCTATCAACGTATGATTCAGACATGCCTGGAGAAGCAAATCGGCTCACCTCGCATGCGCATGTATGAAGAGAAGGAAGCCGAGCTAGATCGGCAGGACAACTTAGATGCCCTGGAGGAGGAGCGCGACGTCACAAAAGCCCGTTCCGCATTCTATCAGCAGCAGGCTCGAAGATATCAAAGCAGAGAAGTGCGGGCCAAAACTTATAACGTTGGCGAACTCGTTCTACGCCTACCGGAGAAGAACAAGGACAAGCTCAAACCCAAGTGGGAGGGTCCCTTCATCATTGATAAAGTTCTCACCGGAGGACCGTACCGCCTGCACAATGCATCCGATAACAGACTCGAGCCGAACCCATGGAACACGGCCAGACTCCGGAGATTCTACGCCTAGTGCTGAACTCAGTGTTCGTCTCCTTACCACCGCTCTTTTAATTATGTTCTCCCTTTTTCCTTTCTCGCCCTTTTTACCTTCTTCACACAAAGTATTAAATATAGTGCGGATGCTCGGATCACTCCGGCCGCACTATATGTGCTCACGATACCCGGGGGCTTCCTATACGGAAGCTAAATATAATTACTTCTACGGCTTCCTGCCTACCACATATGCGTCCTTTTTCCAGATGTGCCTTTTCTTCACCATTATATGCATCGATATGACTTAAGATTTGGCCATGTTGGGTTGCCTGGCTCTTGTGTTTATGCCATACGTTCCCGTTAATTCAGCTAGGGCATAAAGGGAGCACCTCTGCGATTGTTACTGCCGGTTCAGCCGGATGTGTAGCTCAGACTGGGTGATGCCGAAAGCTAGCATTCTTAAGGGAATATTCGGTCGGTGAACAAAAGATGTTTCTTTCGTTTATTACAAAGTGAATCCCCAAATGTTTTGTATCCTACGTTTCTATTTGCAGTTCGGACATGCACATCGATGCATGCGTACCCAGGGAAAGGAACCCCTAACGGAACTATTCTCCCTGGAAGATGTTTCTTACTACCCATGTAATATAACATAACTAGTTGGGTACTTGTCTGTTGAAGCACTTATGACCCCTACGCCTGGTTTCCATGCATACCCTGGTTTTACATAACTGAGCGGGTATTCGGATACACCCCGGACTGTCGGATCCGCGGGCTGAAGCGAAAAGGTCTGCCATGACAAATGATTTTTAATCCGGCTTGGGACTACATATGTCCATTGAATTACATAGTCACTTGGACTGGCTATATTCTTCCTCTATACCATCCAATAGGCTATATAGCCTACAATCCTGTTGGGAATACTTTGCGGCTAAGGCTACTTGGTCATACACCAGATTTACGGGAATCTCTTGCCCATCTGCCCCCACCGGTCCAACTTCGGCCATATGGTTCGGGTCAGCCTTGGCGTATCGCATCTTCACCATGGCCCAGGCTTCCCTTGCACCTTGTCGGCAGGCTAATACCTTCCATAATCGGAAGCGCCGCTGTGCTCCTTTGAGCATATCCACGATCTCACCCATGCATGCCTCCTGGCAGGGAAGCGGATGGCCACAAGGCCTGGGCAATACCCTGCATCACCTGCCGAGCTCGTCCGTGTAGTTGTGAGAGATCTTGCAGCAAATCGCCTGCGGACCCGGGCATCTCCTCTTCAGGACGGCCCGTCAGCATACCTACAGAGATAAATTCTTTTAATACGCTTCCTCACCGAATTGTACTACAGTTTGTTTAAGCACTTACCATAAATGCCGCAACGAAGCCTCCTGTTCTCCTTCATGGAGTCCGCAAGCTGAGCTCGAACATCTGCTAATTCGATGCCCAGCCAGATGTTGGCATCTTGGAGATTATTTTTCTCCTGCCTAACCTGCGTAAGCACACGCTCGCCAACCTTTAGCTGCCTTTGGAGATGTGATTCACTATCTTTTCCGATCTTTGGATTCTCCCCGGGATTGTCTGTAGAATTTTCTGTTAGACTTATAAAGCAAGCCAAATACTAACTGGTATATGTCCTTAAAATTTCTCTATTGCGACAAGTGTTACCATATGAGGCCTTCTCGGATTCCTCTAGTTTGGCAACCGCGACCCTCAGCTGGGTCTTGCACTCCTCTAGCTCTCGAGACAAATGGGTATTCTTCTCTACAAGAACCTGTGTATACAATGATCCTTAAATCAGTTGTTCTAACTGTTTCAAGTCTCAGGGGCTACTGATGTACATGCTTATCAAATTTTCTTACCCGTATATCTTTTGCATACTGGTCCATCGCTCGGGAGAGTCCATCTTGGGCAACTCGGATGTATGCGTCTCCTGAATTGAAGGCATTAAATGCCTCTTCGGAAAAGATACCATTGCAAAGTATGGCCCGTCGGCGCCGGTGATTCATGGCGCTCTCTACTTCAGAATTTGTGGCGGAGAGCCTATCTGCATCCTCTGTCGGAGGACAATTCGGCGTCGGCCCCACATCGGCCTCCTCTCTTGAAGCCGGTTCTGGAATCCGGCTGGTGGAGGCGTGACCGGCAGGATCTCCGGATATAGTTCGGCGACTACTCTTTCTACCAGGACACGATGGATGCTGTTACATTTCAGAGATGATAATCATAGAGCAGGTTTTAACTATACCTCTATGACTGTGTTTCGACCCTGACCACCTTCCTCTTGAGCCTGCCTGGCCCGGATGCCCTTTGCTGATGAGCCCCCAGGGGCTCGACGCCGCATTTTGATGGTCGTCTCTATAAGAATACGATATTTGTGCATAAGGCATGGTATAAAGTATGAATCCTCTTCAGAGGTTAAGGCTTCAGCTTTGCTTACACGCGACGCAAGGAGCAGTCTGAGATAATTGGTGATAATAGCCACCAAGGTGCTGTCGTAGCTTGCCTGATAAAATGTCCCGTCAACAAAGTCCACGGACATATCCAGATCTTCTTCAAGTCCGGGGTCGAGGGCCCGGCCAGGATCCTCTGGCTGCGGGGAGGGCCTGTTGAACTCTTTCACGGCCTTCCTCAGTTCCTATTTAGAAATATCAAGGTAAATGATTGTGATGAAGGGCGCAAGAATGGATAGAGTTGAGTAAAGAGTAACGGCTTACCCAGCTTGGGGAGTTGTACATGGAGAATCCATCCCGCGGTTTGATACGGAGGAACTCCTCTTCTTCTCCTTTATATAAATCAGACAGTATTCTTGCCAGAGCAGTGGCGGAATCCAGACCTTTACGACCGCAGCGGGTGGCATCGTCTTCCCTGTTAAAGTGCCACATGGGCTTCCCCCGATATTGAAGTGGCTGCACCCCCCCCGGCATTATGCATATTGATATAACCTCTACTATTGTCAGTCTAGATTGGGTCAGTGTCTTTATCCTGCCCATCAGGAAGTGGACTTCTCTGGCATCTTCCTCCTGGGGGCTCCGAGGGCGCCAACTTTGGCGTTTCTTCAGCGGAGCGTTATTAAACTCAGGAAGGCCCGTCCGGATTGGGTCCGAAAGGGGAACGTCATCTACATAGAACCACTCCAAGGGCCAGCCTTCAGATGCCTTCTTTGGAGTGCTGGACAAGTATCCGGTATGGGCGATGCGCCATATTTCGGCTCCGCCCACTTGATATATAGAATCCCCCTGATTATGAGGGACAAGGCAGAATAACTTCTTACATAACTCGAAGTGAGCCTCGCAGCCCAGGAATAATTCACAGAGGGCAACGTATCCTGCGATGTGCAGCACGGAGGCGGGGATAAAGTTATGCAACTGGAGGCCGTAGAACTCCAGAAGCCCGCGGAGGAATGGGTGGATTGGAAAACCGACGCCACTTAGCAAATATGGGACGAGGCATACCCGCTCCCCCTGAGATGGGTTAGGAGATCTCTCCGCTTGCACCCCGCCATTATAGGTGGCTAGTCCGGCTTGGACGGGGACCATGTATGCCGGTGGAAGAAACCCTTGGGTCTGCAACTCTACTAAACGGTTGTGGGGGATAGAACATTTTTCCCAATCACCTGGCTTAAAGCTAAGGGAGCAAGAAGAGGAGCTGCGGCGACCGGCCATGATGGAATGGTTTTTTCCGGATGTGCTTTGTTGAATGCTTGCTTGAGGGAAGAAGGTGAGATTTGGATCTGAGGATCCCCGTCTCTTCAAATAGACGATTTGCCTGCAGGGTCGGGGTGGCAAATGTAAAAATGCTCCGGCACCTCGTATTCACTCGACACATGGAGATGGCCATTATTGAATCACAGAAGCCGAGGAATACAACATTGATGGGAAGCCAGACACTGTTCACTACAACAGGTACTCTGGATTCGGAGATGGAACCCGCCTTGCAATGTCAAAGACAATCTGCGCGCCGGACTCATCGTCATTGAAGCCTGGTTCAGGGGCTACTAAGGGAATCCTGGATTAGGGGGTATCCGGACAGCCGGACTATATACTTTGGTCGGACTATTGGACTATGAAGATACGAGACTCATGACTTTGTCCCGTGTCCGGATGGGACTCTCCTTTGCGTGGAAGACAAGCTTGGCGATTCGGATGTTAGATCTCCTTCTTTGTAACCGACTTTATGTAACCTTAGCCTCCTCCAGTGTCTATATAAACCGGAGGGTTTAGTCCGTAGGACAACAACAATCATAATCATAGGCTAGCTTCTAGGGTTTAGCCTTTACGATCTCGTGGTAGATCAACTCTTGTAATACTCGTATCATCGAGATCAATCAAGCAGGAAGTAGGGTATTACCTCCATCGAGAGGGCCCGAACCTGGGTAAAACATCGTGTCCCCTGCCTCCTGTTACCATTAGCCTTAGATGCACAGTTCAGGACCCCTACCCGAGATCCGCCGGTTTTGAGACCGACGCCCCCCCCCCCACCCCCCCGTGCATCTTGCCCGAAACATTCAGTGCCGCTCCAGAGCATCAATGTTGCATTCATGTCCGGTCAGAGCAGACGCGACCTCTCACTGGCGCCGGCTTTGGAGCAGGGCGCCAACCGAGAGAGCGCCGCCAGTGCTGCTTCCCAGTGCAGGTGACTACTCCGCGTTCAAATGACATGACGACTGCTACCTCTTAAGCATGCATTGGTTTTCCCTTGAAGAGGAAAGGGTATGCAGCAAAGTAGCGTAAGTATTTCCCTCAGTTTTGAGAACCAAGGTATCAATCCAGTAGGAGACGACACACAAGTCACCTAGTACCTGCACAAACAATCAAGAACCTTGCAACCAACGCGATAAAGGGGTTGTCAATCCCTTCACGGTCACTCGTAAAAGTGAGATCTAATAGAGATAGTAAAGTAAATATTTTTGGTATTTTTGTAGTATAGATTGGAAAGTGAAGATTGCAATAAAAAGGAACGGCGACAAAAATTGGCAAGTTGACGGGAAACTAATAGATTCAATATAATGGAAAAGAGACCCGGGGGCCATAGGTTTCACTAGTGGCTTCTCTCAAGATAGCATGTATTATGGTGGGTGAACAAATTACTGCCGAGCAATTGATAGAAGAGCACATAATTATGAAGACATCTAAGGCAATGATCATGAACATAGGCATCACGTCCGTGTCAAGTAGACCGAAACGATTCTGCATCTACTACTGTTACTCCACACATCGACCGCTATCCAGCATGCATCTAGAGTATTAAGTTCATAAGAATGGAGTAAGGCATTAAGCAAGATAACATGATGTAGATGGATAAACTCAAGCAATATGATATAAACCCCATCTTTTTATCCTCGATGCCAATAATAAAATACATGCCTTACTGCCCCTACTGTCACTGGGAAATGACACCGCAAGATTGAACCCAAAGCTAAGCACTTCTCCCATTGCAAGAAAGATCAATCTAGTAGGCCAAACTAAACCGATAATTTGAAGAGACTTGCAAAGATATCAAATCATGCATATAAGAATTCAGAGAAGATCCAAATAATATTCATAGATAATCAAGTTCATAAATCCACAATTCATCGGATCTCGGCAAACACACCGCAAAAGAGTACTACATCGAATAGATCTCCAAGAACATTGAGGAGAACTTTGTATTGAGAATCAAAGAGAGAGAAGAAGCCATCTAGCTAATAACTATGGACTCGAAGGTCTATGGTAAACTACTCACGCTTCATCGGAGAGGGAATGGTGTTGATGTAGAAGCCCTCCATGATCGATTCCCCCTCCGGCAGATCGCCGGAAAAGGCCCCAAGATGGGATCTCATGGGTACAAAAGGTTGTGGTAGTGGAAAAGTGGTTTTGTGGCTCCCCTGATGTTTTTAGGGTATAAGAGTATATATAGGCGAAAGAACTAGGTCGGTGGAGCTACAAGGGGCCCACGAGGGTGGGGAGCGCGCCCTCCTGCCTTGTGGACGCCTCGTTGCGTCTCTGACTTCATCTCCAAGTCTTCTGGTTTGCTTTCGGTCCAAGAAAGATCATCCAGAAGGTTTCATTCCGTTTGGTATTCCTTTTCTGCAGAACTCTAAAATAGGCAAAAATAAGAAACTGGCACTGGGCCCTCGATTAATAGGTTAGTCCCAAAAATAATATAAAAAGCATATTAAAGCCCATTAAACATCCAAAACAGATAATATAATAGCATGGAACAATCAAAAATTATAGATACGTTGGAGACGTATCAACGACTGTCCGTCCGTCCATATGCCACCCACATTAATGGCACGTGGTTGCCGATGCAGCTACTCCGGCGCCACCCATCCATCCCTTTGCCGCCCACCATTTCTATATAAACTGCTGGCCCGGCCATAGCTGCAGTCATCCGCCTCTGATCCTTTCTCCTCTCCATACCACTCCCCACATAACTTCCCCGCGCTCCAAAGCTCTCTGGGATGGGCTGATGACATACCAGAAGGAGGAGATGGCCGCCATTGCTTCCGGCTGGCTGGCCGGTAGGCAAGCGGAGGACGACAATGTCCCAATGGAGGATGCGATCGATAATGAGCTGCTGCCACCCTTCTTATCCGTGCCACCCTCCTCCTCCTCCTCCTCCGTGCCACCCTCACTGGTGCATTTCACCATGACTATCCGCGAGGCCCGTGCCCATTACACGAACATGGTGCGGGAGGAGTGACAAGAGGAGTTTCGGGAGGCGCGGGCTGACACCGCCTACAACCACCAGCTCCTCCAGGAGCAGCTCCTCGCCGGTAGAGCGATCGCACCGAAAGTAGACTTGGAGGAGCAGCGCCATGGAGGCGGAGCTTGATACGTCCATTTTGCATCATGTTTTCCTACTGTTATTTATGTTGTTTTATTGTATAATAATGCTTTTTAGAGTAATTCTAATGCCTTTTCCCTCATAATATGCAAGGTATGCACCAAGGGGGAGAATTCCGGCAGCTGGAAATTTGGACCTGGAAAAGCTACGTCAAGCTACCTATTCTGTACAACTCCAAATGAGCTGAAACTCCCTGAGGAATTTTTATGGAATATTTAATAAATAATGGAGCAAATAAGTACCAAAGGAGGGCCACCAGGTGGGCACAACCCACCTGGGCGTGCCAGGAGGCCCAAGCGTGCCCTGGTGGGTGCTGCCTTCCTCGGCCCACCTCCGGTGCCCATCTTCTGGTATATAAGTCATTTTGGCCTAGAAAAATATCAGAGGAGGACATTCGGGACGAAGCGCCGCTGCCTCGAGGCGAAACTTGGGCAGGAGCACTTTTGCCCTCCGGCGAAGCGATTCCGCCGGGGGAACTTCTCTCCTAGATGGGGAAATCATCGTCATCATCATCACCAACAACTCTCCCATCTTGGGGAGGGCTATCTTCATCAACATCTTCACATCACCAACTCCTCTCAAACCCTAGTTCATCTCTTGTGTTCAATCTTTGTATCAAAACTATAGATTGGTGCTTGTGGGTGACTAGTAGTGTTGATTACATCTTGTAGTTGATTACTATATGGTTTATTTGGTGGAATATTATATGTTCAGATCCATTATACTATTTAATACCCCTCTGACCTTGAGCATGTTTATCATTTGTGAGTAGTTACTTTCGTTCTTGAGGTCACGGGAGAAATCATGTTACAAATAATCATGTGAACTTGATATATGTTCGATATTTTGATGATATGTATGTTGCCATTCTCTTAGTGGTGTCATGTGAACATCGACTACATGACACTTCACCATATTTGGGCCTAAGGGAATGCATTGTGGAGTAGTTATTAGATGGTGGGTTTGTGTGAGTGATAGAAGCTTAAACCCCAGTTTATGCGCTATTCCGCAAGGGACCGATTGGATCCAAAATTTTAATGCTATGGTTAGAATTTATTTTTAATAATTTTCTCGTAGTTGCAGATGCTTGCGAGAGGGTTAATCATAAGTAGGAGGTTTGTCCAAGTAAGAACAACACCTAAGCACCGGTCCACCCACATATCAAATTATCAAAGTACCGAACACGAATTAAGCCAACATGATGAAAGTGACTAGATGAAATCCCCGTGTACCCTCGAGAACACTTTGCTTATCATAAGAAACCGTTTTGGCATGTCCTTTGCCTCAAAAGTATTGGGCTACCTTGATGCACTTTTGTTACTACTTTCTTACTTGCTCGTTACAAATTATCTTGCTATCAAACTACTCTGCTACTTAAAATTTTAGCACTTGCAGAAAATACCTTGCTAAAAACCACTTGTTATTTCCTTCTGCTCCTCATTGGGTTCGACACTCTTACTTATCAGAAAGGCTACAATTGACCCCATATACTTGTGGGTCATCAAGGCTATTTTCTGGTGCCGTTGTCGGGGAGTGAAACGCTCTTGGTAAGTGGAAATTGGTAAGGAAACATTATTGCTACATGCTGAAAAATTTATTGTCACTTGCTACTGTGGAAAACAATCCTTTGAGGGGTTTGTTCGAGGTATCTTCACCTTGACTGGAACCACAATTAGTTGCCCCTCAACCTACTGCACCTACTGAAAATATTGAATATGAAATTCCTTTGGGTATGTTAGAACAACTGCTAGCTAATCCTTATGCAGGAGATGGAACCGAACATCCTGATATGCACTTGATATATGTGGATGAAATTTGTGGATTATTTAAACTTGCAGGTTTTCCCGGAGATGATGCTAAGCAGAAGGTTCTCCCTTTATCTTTGAAGGGAAAAGCATTTACATGGTACAGGCTATGGGATGATATTGGATCTTGGAACTGGAACCGTTTCAAATTGGAATTCCATCAGAAATTGTATCCTATGGATCTAGTTCATCATGATCGGAATTATATATATAATTTTTGGCCTCGTGAAGGAGAAAGTATCACTCTAGCTTGGGGGAGGCTTGAGTCAATGAGCTCTCAAGAGAAATTAATATTCAGAATTTTTATGCTCGACTTTCTCGTAATGATCAGCCCATGCTCGATACTTCTTGTACTGGTTCTTTTATGAAGAAGACTATTTAATTCTGGTGGGATCTTTTTGAAAGAATTAAACACAACTCTGAAGATTGGGAACTAGACGAAGGTAAAGTGTCAGGTATTGAACCTAAGTCGGATTGTGTTAAATCTTTTATGAATATTGATGCTTTTCAAAAGTTTAGCACTAAATATGGACTTGACTCTGAGATAGTAGCTTCCTTCTGTGGATATTTTGCTACTCATGTTGATCTACCTAAGGAGAAGTGGTTTAAATATCACCCGCCAATTAAAGAAGAAATTAAAGAACCAGTAAAAGCTAAAGAAGAAACTATCATTTACAATGCTGATCCAGTCGTTCCCACTGCTTATATTGAGAAACCACATTTTCCTGTTAGGATGAAGGAACATGTTATAGCTTCAACTATGGTTAACAAAAGTTATGTTAGAACACCCAAACCATATGAACAAATCAAAGTTGAACCTAGTTTTGCTATGGTTAAAGATCTCTTAGTTGATAATATTGATGGGCATGTTATTTACTTCTGTGGTGAAGCTTCTAGAATTGCCAAACCTGAAGGAAAAGATAAACATAGACCAGTTGTTGGCATGCCTGTTGTCTTAGTTAAGATAGGAGATCACTGTTATCATGGGTTATGTGACCTAGGTGCTAGTGTGAGTGATGTTTCTTTCTCCTTATATCAAGAAATTAAAGATGAAATAGCGTCTGCTGAAATAGAAGGCATAGATGTCACTATTAGACTTGCTAATAGAGGTACTATATCACCAATTGGGATTCTTAGAGATGTTGAAGTCTTGTGTGGGAAAATAAAATACCCTACTGATTTTCTTGTTCTTAGCTCCCCACAAGATGACTTTTGTCCCATTATTTTTGGTAGACCTTTCTTGAACACCGTCAATGCCAAAATAGATTCTGAGAAACAAATTGTCGATGTTAGCTTTGGTGATGAATCTCATGAATTTAATTTTTCCAAGTTTAGTAAACAACCTCATAAGAAAGTTTTGCCTAGTAAATACGAAATTATTGGTCTTGCTTCTATTGTTGTGCCTCCTACCGATCCTCTAGAACAATATTTGCTAGACCATGAAAATGATTTGCATATGCGTGAAAGAAATGAAATAGATAGAATCTTTTTCGAACAACAACCTCTGCTTAAACACAATTTGCCTATTGAAACTCTAGGAGGTCCTCCTCCACCTAAAGGTGATCCTGTGTTTGAATTAAAACAATTGCCAGACACTCTGAAATATGCTTATCTTGATGAAAAGAAGATATATCCTTTTATTATTAGTGCTAAACTTTCAGAACATGAACAAGAAAGATTATTGAAAGTTCTAAGGAAGCATAGGGCCGCTATTGGAAATACTCTTGATGATCTTAAGGTCATTAGTCCCACCCTATGTCAGCACAAGATTAATATGGAACCTGATGCTAAACCCGTTTTTGGTCACCAACGTCGGTTAAATCCGAAAATGAAAGAAGTGGTAAGAACGGAAATACTGAAACTTCTGGAAGCAGGTATAATCTATCCTATAAAAGATAGTAGATGGGTAAGTCCTGTTCATTGTGTCCCTAAGAAAGGAGGTATTACTGTTGTTCCTAATGATAAGAATGAGCTTATTCCACAAAGAATTGTCACGGGCTATAGAATGGTAATTGATTATAGAAAATTAAATAAAGCTACTAGAAAATATCATTACCCTCTGCCTTTTACCGATCAAATGTTAAAAAGATTATCCAAGCACATACATTTTTGCTTCCTTGATGGATACTCTAGCTTTTCACAAATACATGTTTTACAATCTGATCAAGAAAATACCACTTTTACTTGTCCTTTTGGAACATTTGCTTATAGACGTATGTCTTCCGGTTTATGTAATGCACCTGCTACCTTTCAAAGACGTATGACTGCTATATTCTCTGATTTTTGTGAAAAGATTGTTGAGGTTTTCATGGATGAATTTTCTCTTTATGGGAAGTCTTTTGATGATTGTTTAAGCAATCTTGATTGAGTCTTGCAGAGATGTGAATAAACAAATCTCGTCTTGAATTGGGAGAAGTGCCACTTTATGGTTAACGAAGGTATTGTCTTGGGCCATAAAATTTCTGAAAGAGGCATTGAGGTGGACAAAGGCAAGGTTGATGCAATTGAGAAAATGACATGTCCTAAAGATATCAAAGGTATTCGTAGTTTCCTTGGTCATGTTGGTTTCTATAGGAGGTTTTATCAAAGACTTTTCTAAAATTTCTAGGCCTCTTACTAATCTTTTGCAAAAGGATATTCCCTTTGTGTTTGATGATGATTGTACGGAAGCCTTACTGCACCTGTTGTTCAACCACCTGATTGGAACTTGCCTTTTGAGATTATGTATGATGCTAGTGATTATGCTGTTGGTGCTGTTCTAGGACAAAGAGTTGATAAGAAACTAAATGTTATTCATTATGCTAGTAAAACTCTAGACAGTGCTCAATGAAACTATGCTACTACTGAAAAAGAATTCTTAGCAGTGGTGTTTGCTTGTGATAAATTCAGATCTTACATTGTTGATTCTAAAGTAATTGTTCACACCGAGCATGCTGCTATAAAATATTGTATGGAAAAGAAAGATGCTAAACCTAAACTCATTAGGTGGGTTCTTCTGCTACAAGAATTTGATTTGCATATCACTGATAGGAAAGGAGCAGAGAGCCCCGTAGCTGATAATTTGTCTAGACTTGAAAATATTCTTGATTACCCACAACCTATTAATGATAGCTTCCGTAATGAACAACTAGCTGCAATAAATGTTTCTCATAGTACACCTTGGGATGCTGACTATGCTAATTATATTGTTGCTAAATACATACCACCTAGCTTCACATACCAACAAAAGAAAAAATTCTTCTATGATTTAAGACATTACTTTTGGGATGACCCACATCTTTATAAAGAAGGAGTAGATGGTATTATTAGACGTTGTGTACCTGAGCATGAAAAGGAACAAATCCTACAGAAATGTCACTCTGAAGCTTATGGAGGGCATCACGTGGGAGATAGAACCGCTCATAAGGTATTGCAATCTGGTTTTTATTGGCCTACTCTCTTCAAGGATGCTCGTAAGTTCGTCTTATCATGTGATGAATGCCAAAGAATAGGTAATATTGGTATGCGTCAAGAAATGCCTATGAATTATTCACTTGCTGTTGAACCATTTGATGTTTGGGGATTTGACTTCATGGGACCTTTTCCTTCCTCTAATGGGTATACACATATTTTGGTTGCTGTTGATTATGTTACTAAATAGGTAGAAGCTATTCCAACCAGTAGTGCTGATCACAACACCTCTATTAAAATTCTTAACAAAGTTATTTTCCCAAGGTTTGGAGTCCCTAAATATTTAATGACTGATGGTGGTTCACACTTTATTCATGGTGCTTTCCGTAAAATTCTTGCTAAGTATGATGTTAACCATAGAATTGCCTCACCTTATCATCCTCAGTCTAGTGGTCAAGTTGAACTTAGCAATAGAGAAATAAAACTAATCTTACAAAAGACTTTCAATAGGTCCTGGAAGAATTGGTCTAAGAAATTAAATGATGCACTTTGGGCTTATAGAACGGCTTATAAAAATCCTATGGGTATGTCTCTGTATAAAATGATTTATGGAAAAGCTTGTCATTTACCTCTTGAGTTAGAAGATAAAGCATTTTGGGCAATAAAAGAACTCAATTATGATTTCAAACTTGCTGGGAAAAAGAGGCTATTTGATATTATCTCATTAGATGAATGGAGAACCCAGGCTTATGAAAATGCTAAGTTATTCAAAGAAAAAGTTAAAAAGATGGCATGACAAAAGAATCCAAAAGCGTGAGTTCAAAGTCGGAGAATATGTTCTTTTGTACAACTCTCGCTTCAGATTCTTTGCAGGAAAACTCCTCTCCAAATGGGAAGGACCCTATGTCATCGAGGAGGTCTATCGATCTGGAGCTATCAAAATAAATAATGCCGAAGGGACTAACCCGAAGGTTGTCAATGGGCAACGAATAAACACTGTATCTCAAGTATGCCCATTAATGTTGAAAGCAATGTTATCCAAATTTTGACACTCGAAGAACACATAAAGGAAACCTTCCAGAACACTCCAGAATAATAAAAAAAGGAGGTACATGATATGGTAAGTAAATGGACTCTGAAAAATCCGCAAAAATATTTTTTGTCTGTTTTGGAATGTTTAGAAAATTAGGAAAATAAGAAACTTCCAGGAAAGTGACCCTGGTGGGCACGATACAGGTGGGTTGTGCCCACCTCGGGTAATTTCTGGACTCTATTTTTCTTATATTCTGCTTGTTCCCCAAGATAAAAAAAATCTATATATACCTCCTAAACTTGTTAACCTCTGTATCATGGAGAAATCTCATGTTTTCTTTTCTTGTTGTTTTCCATCATATCTGTTGAGACATGCATCATGACTTCTCCCTCCTCCAACACTAAAGAAAGTGAAGCTTGGTTGCTTCAGGTAGAATCCAGAGGAGAGGAATTTAAGGAGATCGTTGTGGAGGAAGATGAGGGGGACTCATTCGGAATTCACCCTCTGGCTTCTGAGAGAGGGACCCTGGCTGGTATCTTCACTCATCCTACCCCCCACCAAGCCATGAGGTTCCTAGACCATCAAGAGGGCCCAAGAGATCTGGAAGAATTCCTTACAAGGAGGCCTCTACACAGGTTACATCAAAACAATTTTCACAATTTGATTCATAATTATGGGTTCGAAAACACTCCTCGTGTGCATATACCGTCCAATTGGGACATATCTCGTCCAAGAGAAAGTGATGCAGGGACAAACTCTTGGGGTCCAGAAAATAAGCATATGATGGATGAAGTATATAAGAACACTGAGCTGCTCCATCAAGCTCTTCGAGAGATTCACAGCTTAAGAAATATGCTCAGAGATGTATTGGACAGGATTGCTTCTACTTCATCACCACCATCTTCTTCATCACCACCATCTTCTTCATCACCACCATCTTCTTCATCACCACCGAAAGAAAATTGAGTATTGGGTATGGGCACTCCCCTTGGCTTTCGCCAAGCTTGGGGGAGGTGCCCCGGTATCGTATCAATCTCCACTATCTTTTGCCTTTACTTTCTTAGTTCGATCAGTGGTTATCTTTTGCTATTAGATGAATAAAAGTTTAGTTCGATCCTTTCTTTTTGTGAGTTTTCTTAGTGACCAATCCTTGTAATCGTGTGCGAGATATAGTAAAGTTTACTTTGAGTTTTGCTTTCTTTACTTTCTTGTTGCAATAAAAAGAAAGAAAATAAAAAGAAAAAGATCATATGTTAATCTTATGGTAAGTGATGACATTACACAAGGAAAAGTATAAGTAGAAAATTTTATTGTAGATTGACAAACATAGCATTGGTCAATGATGCAATTCATGAAAGAATTAATAAGGGAAGAGAATATTCACATATAAATATACTATCATGTAAATCTTTTATGATTGTGAGCACCCATCAAAATATTATATGCGAAAATTGTTGACATTGGACAAGGAAGACAACTTAATGATTTATGTTTGTTCATATTCACATAGAAGTTATATTGTCATAGATCCTTCAACATGTGGTGCTTGCCCCTATATTTGCTAGCCAAAAACTCCACACTAAGTAGAGATACTACTTGTGCATCCAAAACCCTTAAACCCTATATTGTTTGAGAGTCCACCATGCCTACCTATGGATTGAGTAAGATCCTTCAAGTAAGTTGTCATCGGTGAAAAAAGGGCAATAAAAATTGCTTATTAGAATGTGAGATCATTTAGTGTAAGGGAAAATTGAGCGTTGTGCAAACTTGTGATGGTGAAGAATAAAAGCGACAGACTGCATAATAAAGGTTGCCATCACAAGGGGCAATATAACGTGACGTTCTCTTGCACTAAGGGGTTGAGCATACAAACAAAAAGCGCATGGCAACCTCTGCTTCCCTCTACGAAGGGCCAATCTTTTACTTTCATGTATTTACTTTCATGCAAGAGTCAAAGTTTTTCTCTCTATTCCTTTTATTTTTCTCCTTTGGCAAGCATCATGTGGTGAGGAAAAATCTAGGCACATATATCTAGTTGAATATGGGTAGCATGAGTTATTATTGTTGACATCACCCTTGAGGTGAGTGCGTTGGGAGGCGAAAATATAAGACCCTATCTTTCTTTGTGTCTGGTTGAAACATTTTGCTCATGTGTATGCGGTGAGTGTTAGCAATCATAGAAGACTAAATGATGGTTGAGTATGTGGACTTGCCTAAAGGCTCCGATATGTGACCCTTCCTGAAAAGATGATGAATTGTAGTTGCAAAGTTGACTAAGAACATGGTTAGTCGGTTTCCAATAGTGTTTATGCTTTATACTCCGATGTTGTGATGAATTGTCACTTGTTCATGAGAAGTCTATGATAAAAGCTCTATAATAAAAGTTTTATATTAAAGTTTTTTGCTGTTATAATAAGTCGCATGATGCTGCTATGTCCGTATTTTGTTTTTATCGACACCTCTCTCTCTAAGCATGTGGACATGTTTTTCGATTTAGGTTTTCGCTTGAGGACAAGCAAGGTCTAAGCTTGGTGGAGTTGATACGTCCATTTTGCATCATGTTTTTCTACTGTTATTTATGTTGTTTTATTGTATAATAATGATGTTTGGAGTAATTCTAATGCCTTTTCCCTCATAATATGCAAGGTATGCACCAAGGGGGAGAATTCCGGCAGCTGGAAATCTGGACGTGAAAAAGCTACGTCAAGCTACCTATTCTGCACAACTCTGAATGAGCTGAAACTCCCCGAGGAATTCTATGGAATATTTAATAAATAATGGAGCAAATAAGTATCAGAGGAGGGCCACCAGGTGGGCACAACCCACATGGGCACGCTAGGAGGCCTAGGCGTGCCCTGGTGGCTGCTGCCCTCCTCGGCCACCTTCGGTGCCCATCTTCTGGTATATAAGTCCTTATTTCCCCGGGGGGTTCCAGTAACCTCCTGGTACTCCGAAAATCATCTGAAACTTCCCGAAACCATTAGGTATCTGAATTGTAACCTTCCAATATATCAATCTTTACCTCTCGACCATTTCGAGACTCCTCGTGATGTCCGTGATTCATCCGGGACTCCGAACAACCTTCGGTCACCAAAACACATAACTCATATAATATCAATCGTCATCGAAAGTTAAGCGTGTAGACCCTACGGGTTTGAGAACTATGTAGACATGACCGAGACACCTCTCCGGTCAATAACCAATAGCAGAACCTGGATGCTCATATTGGTTCCCACATATTCTACGAAGATCTTTATCGGTCGAACCGCAATGTCAATATAGTTATTCCCTTTGTCATCGGTATGTTACTTGCCCGAGATTCGATCGTCGGTATCTTCATAGCTCTATTGAGAGGGCCTTTGACAACCCTCTTGAATGTGGCTCGCTCCTAGTTTTTCTTCCCCCGCCCATTCTATCTAGGCTGGTGGCTATACCAGATTTCGTGTCTGATCGAACTTGAAACTAGCCCATTGAGCTTCTTGGATTCCAAACCAGAAAGAAGGATCGCACACAAGAAAATAGAGTTGGAATGAAAGATGGGGTAAAGATGAACTTTATTCTCCTAGCTGCTCTCCATCCAGCAAGTTACTCTCTTTCAAAAGATGACAACTCAAGATTACCAATCAAAACCAACGCTTTTTCTTCTCCTATAGCTTCATCATTACATCTTTCACTAGTTGTTGGATGTGAGTGATGAGATCGATCCATGGAATTTTTACCTCACTCACATACTTTGGAAGATGAAGAAATTCTCGTAAATACTAACTTTAAAAGGGGCAACTCCTGCCTGTGCTTAAGTTGTTTCAAGCTTGTAAAGACTCGCGATCGGAAGATTGACCTGGTTTTCTTTCAGCTGAAACTCTACCTAATGGTTCAGATTCCCCGATATTATATTATTGCTGGAAAAAATTGTTTGTTATTTGATTTGATACATTGTGATCCTTAACGTTGATGAATTAATAAAAAGGGAAAGAGAGGCGGCCGGCGGGCAAAGAAAGGGGGCGGGGCGTTTACTTGAAAATGACAACCGCATGTTCCAGCAGCGAGGGCCTGCACGAAAGCAAACCTACGATTAAGTAGCAGTTGCTTTCGCTGTACCTAGTTCAATCTCGTTACCGACAAGTCTCTTTACTCGTTCTGTAGTGCATCATCCCGTGACCAACTCATTAGTCATATTGCTTGCAAGGCTTCATATGATGTGCATTACCGAGAGGGCCCAGAGATACCTCTCCGATACCCGGAGTGACAAATCCTAATCTTGATCTATGCCAACCCAACAAACACCTTCAGAGAAACCTGTAGAGCATCTTTATAATCACCCAGTTACATTGTGACGTTTGATAGCACACAATGCATTCCTCCGATGTGATCTCGTTATCAAATGACAACCCATGTCCATGGCTAGGAAACTTAACCATCTTTTGATCAACGAGCTAGTCTAGTAGAGGCATAATAGGGACACATTGTTTTGTCTATGTATCCACACATGTATCAAGTTTCCGGTTAATACAATTCTAGCATGAATAATAAACATTTATCATGAAATAAGGAAATATAAAATAACAACTTTATTATTGCCTCTAGGGCATATTTCCTTCAATTGCAACACCCTACAGCGGGGATCCCTCACGTTTGCACAACACGGAGGGCACCGTAGGACAACACAAAAATAAAATATACAACACAAACCAATCATGATCTTCTATCAACCCATAGGACAAAATGGATCTAATAAAACATCATTGGATAACCAAATATCGTTGGGAAATAATATATAGTGTGAGCACCATGTTTAAGTAGAGATTACAACGGGAAAAGAGGTGTTACACCGCTGCATAGAGGGGGAGAAAGTTGGTGTTGATTGTAGCAAGATTGTTGATGTAGATCGTCGTCATGATCCTAGCCCCGGCGGCACTCTGGCGCCACCGAGAGAGAGGGGAGAGAGCCCCCTCCTTATCCTTCTTTCTTGACCTCCCCCTAGATGGGAGGAGGGTTTCCCCTCTAGTCCATGGCCTCCATGGCAAAGGAGGGGTGAGAGCCCCTCAGAGATTGGATCTCTCTCTCTCTCTCTCTCTCTCTCTCTCTCATTTTCCTTCTGTTTTGCGTTCCCCAGATCTGGCCAAAAACTGTTTCTTAAATATCCAGAGATCCGTAACTCTGATCACACTGAGATTTTAACATGATTTTTTTTCTAGATATAAGCTTCCTTGCGCCCGAAGTAGAGCTCCAACCGACTTACGAGGAGGGCACAACCCACCACCCCGCGCCTGGGCACTAGGCGCGCCTTGGTGTCTCATGGTGATTGTGGGCCTCCGTTTGCGTTGATTCCACCTCCCAAAAATCACAAATATTCCAAAATAATTCTCCATAAATTTTTATCGCGTTTGGACTTCATTTGATATGGATATTCCGCAAAACAAAAAACATGCAACAAACAGGAACTGGCACTGGGCACTGGATCAATAGGTTAGTCCAATTGTAAGTGCATCTAGTGCCACCTCTAGTTGGTTTTGGAGTATTGACGACAAACGTGGTTGAGGGACTAATGTGTTTGTGAGAATTGCAGGATAACACAGGTAGTAGTCCCTCATTGAGTCGGTTTTCCTACCAGAGATGACCCCTAAAAATGTATGAAGACATTGTAGACAATGGTGGTTCGTGAAGACATTCACGTTGAAGATAATGACCTATGAAGACATTCACTTGAAGACTATGGAGTGCAAAGACATAGTTTCTTTCGTAGTTTCATTTTCTTCTTTATTGAGTCATAGGAACCACCGTACTATTAAGTGAGGTCCAAGTGAACAAAGTTAGAAGACTGACGTGATGCTCAACCAAAATCCTATGTCTTCGAGTGAAGACAATGAGAGCAAATCTTATCCAGAGTTGGATGAGTCAGCTTTGGTTGTAGCCCAAGCCAAGCTGCCCCGTGTGTTTGAAATCCGACCGTTGGACACATGTCATTTTCTTAGTGACCCAGGGTCATTTCGGACATATCATGTCGGGTTGCCTCCTGGCTATAAATAGCCCACCCCTACACCATAAATTGGTGGCTGCTCAGAGTTAGTGCATGATTTTTGTCGTTTGAGAGCAACCCACCTCAGAAGCCTTTGAGAGAGAGATCCTTGCAAGGACAAAGCCCAAAACACCCAGAGCCAAAGAGTGTTAGGCATCACTAAAGTCTTTCTGTCTGCATGACCTGAAGACTTGTTACACTTGAGGACTGTGTATCCTCCAGCCGGTTAGGCGTCACATTCTGAGGATCCAAGAGACATTGTGGATCGCCGGTGAACGGAGTTTGTGAAGGTTTGGAAGTCTACCTTGAAGACTTACCAGATGATTGGGCGAGGACTGGGTGTCCTCAGCTCAAGGGGAATAAGTGAAGACACAGTCTTCTAAGTTCGATCTCAGCCTCCCTAACCAGACGTACAGTTGTCACAGCAACTGGAACTGGTCTACCAAATCCTTGTCTTCACCAAGCTACTGGTTCTATCCTCTACCTCCTTTACATTTCAATTTGTCTTCGTGAAGTCTTTGCTTGCCTGCCTGATCTGTTTGACTTCATCGTGCGAAGACTATTACTGTTTGGCTTCATATTGTCTTCCATTCCGATCCATACTACATAGCTGCTATTAGTCTTCGTGCCTTTACTATATTGCTTACATGACTATGAGTTGTCTAGTGTAGTTCATCTTCCGCTGCATATCATATAGGTTCTTATTAACTGTTTGTCTTTAAAGACCTCAAGTTTTGAAGACTTTCAGAAAAATCGCCTATTCACCCCCCCCTCTAGTCGATAACTAGCACTTTCACCAATAAATCATATAAAATATTGCCAAAAGTATGTAAAAGTTGTATAATATTGGCATGAAACAATCAAAAATTATAGATACGACGGAGACGTATCAATCACCTAGATACTCCAATGTCACCACATGTATCCATGAGTTGATTATTCGATATGCATCAAAGAATCTCATATTCATAATATTCAATCCAACACAAAGAACTTCAAAGAGTGCCCCAAAGTTTCTACAGGAGAAAGTAGGACGAAAACGTGCATAAACCTGTATGCCTAGATTACCCCAATGTTACCGCGAAAATCCGCAAGTTGATTTCCAAAACACATATCAAATGAATCAATAGAACCCCCCATTATCACCATGGGTATCCACATGCAAGGCATACATCAAGTGTTCTCAAATCCAAAAACTATTCAATCCGATAATGGTGAAACCTCAAATAGAAATATTCCATTCATCACAACAAGATAGAGAGGGAAGAACACCATATGATCCAACTATATTGATAAAGCTCGCGGTACATCAAGATCATACCAAAATCAAGAACACGAAAGAGAGATCAAACACCTAGCTATTGGTACATACCCTCAGCCCCGAGGGTGAACTACTCCCCCCTCATCATGGTGGCCGCCTGAATGATGAAGATGGCCTCTGGTGATGATTTCCCCCTCCGACAGGGTGCCAGAGAAGGCCTCCTGATGAGATCACTTAGGTATAGAGGCTTGCGGCGGTGGAGCGGAAGTTCTAGGTTAAGTTTCGGGGTTTTCTCTATTTATATAATTTTTCAGCGTTGGTTTCACTTAGGGGGCTCCCTAGGGTCCCACATGCTTGGGGGCGCGCCCTGGGGGGTGCCCCTAGGCTTGTGGCTCCCTCGGCCACTTCCTGGCCCATCTCCGGTGCTCTGTGGGTCACTTTTGGTCCATAAAAAATCACCGTAAATTTCCAGCTCATTTTGAGAACTTTTATTTCCACACAAAAAACAACACCTTGGTAGTTCTAAAAACTGCGTCAGCCCAGGTTAGTTACATTCAAATCATACCAAAATCATATAAATTGTTATAAACATGGCATGAGTGCTTCATAAATTATAGATACATTCGAGACGTATCAAGCACCGCTTAGTTGATGTAAATATAATGAATTCCATCATGTTTATATGAAAAATCCGGCCGTGTTTGTTGTTGAAATGTAAGCATGCAGTGTTGGATTCTGGCCTTCCGCATCTGTGTTCGCGGACTGGCCCCCTGTTCGCGGACGGAAGCGGGATGAAATTTGCTGGTCGTAGTTGGAGATGCCCTTAGTACTCAGTAGGTTTTAGAAAAAAAGGGTTTTTATCATTTATGTCACTTGTTGTGTCTCACTACTCAGTTTTGCCATTAGAAGTTACAACTACTCAAAAATGCTATCGCTCCATGAGATGCTTGCTAAATGCTGCCATTATGATGCGGGACGCCTCGGAAACGATCTTTCACGGTGCCAAAGAACTCACAAGGAGCAGCAACAAACTCACTCGATACTTGTTTCAACAAACTTTGTCTCTCTCAAGTGGCAAGAACAAGAGGAAACACTCTCAGATAAATTGCAGCGGATAACTAGCTGGGTTTACAAGGATGCAACCCAAACCATGAAGCTTGTGAACCTATAAAGAATCACAGGAGGGAACCACAAGGATCCTATATGAATTGAGGACAGGCCCTCCAATCCACACACACGAGCTAACACTCAACGATACTAGTGCTCACAGCACAGCACAACCTCACCGGTTGTCTACAAACATAAACTCAGAAATCTCATCCCCTTCACATGGAACAACTGGGGAGTATTTATACTAGAAGCACCCACTAGATAGGTGTGAAAACAACTCAAAAAGAAGGGTAAATTCGTGAGCCCCAAGTTGTAGCAGGAGCAAACTTGTTGAGCCTCGCGCTGTAATAAATTCCTGGACAACTTGCATGGAAACTTGCACAACTTTTGACTATAAGACCTCAAATGATGCACCGTTTTTTTGAATGAAAGCTGACTTCTAAGACCATCTTTTCCAGCCTCTATAAGGTGCTAGAGACTTCCAGAATTAATTAGGTTTAGGTGGGAAGTTACAGCTGGAAATCTGATGTGTCATTTTTTCCAAAATAGGCACCGGAAGCTTCCCAACTAAGATAATGGTTTTGCCATTGTCTTCCTTTGGATGCTCTAATGGTTCAGCATTTGTGCTAGCATTAACCTCACTCTTGGATGCCTTGGTCATGATCTGGTCCACATCACATTAGATATCTAAAAAATGCCATCGTTACGTTAGATATTTGCTAAAAAGTGCCATTAGACATAGTCATTGTCAGGTCAAACCCGTTGACCATGTTATATGACAAAAAAACCCTGAACCCACATGTTAGCTATCTATATCTCATAATGATAAGTGTGGGCCCCCACTTGTGAGGAGTAAGCAAGCGAATAATTTTAGAGGAAAATAAGGACGGTGTTGGGATCAAGTGGGACCCATACTTTATTGTAGGGAGATAGGGGGAGAGCTGACATGCTGGTCCATAGTTATTTTGGCCATTATGGCATGGCAAACGAGATTTGAACTAACAATACTACTATACACTAAGCTCCCTAGTTTCTAAGGCCTCATAATCAATTAAGGTCTTCAATTGGAATCGGGTCACCCGATTTTGACTGGGTCAACCATATCTCAAGGAGATTTTATTAAATTCTTTTAATTCACTATGCTCCCACACTATTCTCCCTAATTTTTAAGGGTAGTACTAGGTGCCCGCGTGCTGGCCCAAAATTTCGGCCGGTCGCTACGTCGCAGTCCGATTCCGCATCATAGGCTGCTCAATCCACTAGGTAGGACGTTGCATGCATCTTCTTCATCTCTGAAAAGATCTCCTTCCATCCCCGCCGACCACACGCAGAGCAGCGACGCGCGTCTCCGACGAGATGCACGCGGCTCGAGCACCGTTGTCGTCTTCCAGCATGGGGCACGCCGGTACAGTGTGCGCTTCACCCCCGTTTCCAGCATAGACGCTCGCCGCCCCCGACATGGGTCTCCCGCATGCCTCGCCCCGCCACCTCGCCGTCGAGGCTTGCTGTTGTCACCATCGTCCCATGATCCATCGTTGGCAATTTGTGGTCACTATGGTTCCAATATATACCAGACATAGTTCCAACATTCTAGCGGAACAGTTGTAGCGTCCATCACGCTGTCAATGTGGTCATCATCGTAGCAAAAATCCTGCAGGTTGTAGCACTTTGGATCACTGGTGGTAGCATATTTTGATGCCGGTTGTAGCACCACCAAAATCGCTGCATCACTAGCACCTCACCTCATGCCGTTGTAGCACCACGGCATGCCGGCCGTAGCATCATGAATCACCGGTTGTAGCGCGTCACCGGTCGACATGACCACGCCTTTGCCCCAATGTAGCACTTGGTTTGTCGGTTCCAGCACACCGTGAAGGCGGTTCCAGCATCTCTGGTGGCGGATGCAACACCGCGCCAGGCGGGTTCCAGCATCGCTGCTAGTTGTCGGTTCCAGCAAGAAATGCTGGTGGTTGCAACACCTGATCGGCTTTGAAGCTTGTAGCATGGCAGGGAGGCTTCTCGCGCACGAGCACGTCATTGTCGGTGAGAGCTTGTTGGTGGTTCCGCCACCACCCAAGTTGGAGGCCATGGCGGCC
>NC_041389.1:493115652-493129767 GCF_002162155.2 Triticum dicoccoides
CGTTTGCCTCACCACTGACGGCCAACACCGACGCTCGCAATAAAAAAACTTGTGAAGGACAGAGACTGTCGCAAATGGAGGTAGAAAGAAAGGGTAAAAAAGAGGCGAGGAAAAGGATAAGGGAGAAAGTGGACGGTCCCACGGGACCCACCCACGTACTCGCGTCGTGTGACCAGGGAGGGGGGGGTGGTGGAATCGTGGCGAGCGAGCTGGCTGAAAGTTCGGCCAACTGACTAGCTACAAGCGTTTATCAATTTTTAAGGCCTCAAAATCAGTTGAGGGCTTTTATTTGAAATTGAGTCACTCAATTTTGACCAGGCCAATACTATTTAATACATGATGCTTCTTAATTTTAGAGCCCTCCCACTAATTGAGGTGTTACATTTGAATTTGATTTATGATTTTGACTGGGTCAACAATTTCTTAAGGAACTCTTATTCAATTAAGGTAATCAATTTTGGATTTGATTCACGATTTTTACTAGGTCAGCAATTTCTCAATTAATCGGCAGTAACCAGCCTAAAAACACTTTAGTGCCGCACATCCTCTCACTACCTAGAAAACTAATAAAGCGTCAACATGTGACACTGAAGTTTCAGTATAACACATGCGGCCACCAACATAAGAATCCCTATATAAATATGAGTTGATTAGTAGATAAGCCATAATCACACTGCCAAAAAAGCCCACCAAAACACTGCATTATAAAAAAACATACACACACCATCTTCCCACAAGTCAAACCAAATAACAAACAAAAATTATGAAATCCCAAGAACACTAACGGCGTGGCAAAGCGCGCCCAACCCTTCTAGTAATTGATGATGTCCAGTGACATTTTTGAACATGCAACCTACGAAAGTATTTTTAAACGGTTGATATTTAGTGGGACATAACCAGTAGCATAAATGATAAAACCAAAAAAACAAAGTGAATATTTTTTTCAAGGGAAGAGAACAAAGCAGAGATTCCGTTATCTACGGGAAGCCCAGAATTTACCGCCTCGAATTGCTCGCGCAGATTCTTCACCGCGCCAAAGCAGCGCACCGGGGCCCACACGCCACGTAGGAAACCACGCACGAACGGCGAACCCCACCGCTTCTTTATGGCGTCGGCTTGACTCGAGCACGCAAGACGCAACCCCCCTCCGTCCATCCCCCGTCCCCTCTGCTCCCTCCCTCCCCACCCCACCCCCAAAACCCCAATCTTTCCCCCACTCCGATCGCCCCTCGCCGGCCGCGATGGACTCCGACGACGAGCCGTGGGGAGGGAGCGACTCCGACCCCGTCGCCGTCGGGGACTACTACTACGACTGCAGCGACGGGGGCAGCGGCGGCGCTGGCGGGGGCGGCGAGGAGGAGGAGGGATCCGACTGCGCCGGCGACGACTACGAGGTCCGCGAGGAGGTCGCCTCGATGCGCGAGAAGGTCCGTCGATCGCCCCGCTTGCCGGTAGCGGCATCTGCATCTACTTGCTTGTTCCGTGGGGCGGGGCTGGGGCGCGAACGTGATGGCCGCACAGTGCTCTCGCGTGTAATCTCGGGGCTGGGTGCGGTGGCTTCCTGAATGCGCAGTGCTGGCGCCGAATTTTGGGGCGGGATTTTTGTTGCGGCGGCACGGCAGCAGCCTTCTTGGGGTTCTGCGGCGCTTGCTCTGCACCTTATCGTCAGTAGACGTTGTGGCAGCAAGTGTGATGACAGTAGGTTTCAGTGTGCCGTGCTCCTCGAAAGTGGTAGGTTTGCTGAGAGATGAATTCTGCTGTGGTGAATAGATTTCACAGATATACATACATACATACTGCACAACCGTTAGTTCTTTTACACCGCATTTCGTTGGAATTGATGCCTGCATCCTGTGCTGGGTGGTCAGTGTTGACAGAGCACAGTGGTCCGAGGGCAAGTCTGTATAGGTCTCGCCATTTTTGGCATGCTAATTGTTAAGCATGCCAGATTGCGTTGTATTCGTCAGCTGCTAGGTTTTCAGGTTCTGCAGGCGGTGTTATTGTCAAGATTATTTCCGTGGACTTTCTTGTGATATTGAGTTGAATATTTCCACAAAATGGAACCTGTGGATGTGCAGATCTATAGCACACCTGGTGACTCTTTTTTTCTTTATTATGAAACTCTGCTTTCTTGCCAGTATATCCTCTATAAGGATGTGCATGACATAACTCAGTTTTGGGATTTTGTCCTCCATGTTTCTTTTCTTTTCTGTTCTGTTGTCTTTTCATCTTATAGCTCTGAAAGTCACTAAAGAGCTTCTGTTCCTTTTCACCACAAACAGAGATACATTGTGTTATCTGAAAATGACATACATGAGCGGCAAGAGGAAGCCATAAGACGGGTATCTTCAATATTTTCAATTCCAAGAGAATCAGCATGCATCCTCCTTCGACAATACAAATGGTCAGTTATGCTGCCCAAAAATATATGTACAGCTTGCCATGTTAGATACATGAAATGAAGTCATATGTTCCAGTAGATCTTATCTCGAGTTTATTCTACTGCCCTACATTCTGTTGCAATGTACTCCCTCTGTCCGAAAAAGCTTGTCCCAAGTTTGTCCCTCAAATGGATGTATCTACCACTAGAGGGACAAGCTTTTTCGGACGGAGGGAGTACCTGAGAAGTTCATCTTGAGAAAGTTTCTGAGATTTACTAGTTTCAGTGGACATAATATGTATAACAATTTTCTATGTAAACTATGCTACATGCATATAAGTTTCTGCTTTCAAATTGTTGCAAAGGTGGAATACTTGTGAGCTGAAAAGGTAGATTCTCTATCTCAATTTTGTTCAGGAATATTAGCAAGTTGAGTGATGAGTGGTTCGCAGATGAAGAACGTGTCCGTCATTTTGTTGGCTTGCCTACAAATGGGGCTGTTCTTCCTGACTGCCAGGAGGTAGCTTTTCTTATCAGCTGGTATCATATCTGGTTAAATCAGTGAGTTAACATGTTTTAGCTCTGATGGTTCCTTTGGTTGCAGCTAACTTGTGGAATATGTTTTGAAGGATATTCCACAACTGCACTGAGCTCTGCTGGTTGTGTTCACCTCTACTGCCATGAATGTTGGGAAGGTCTATCTCTCAATATTGTTATTTCATCCACATAACCAACTTGATTAATATTAGTAATATAAACAACACATAAATGCATAAGGATCAAAACGGGGGCTCTAAACGTGTAAGAAAACAAAAATCAGCCCACTGATCAGAGTATGCCATTGTAAGTTTGTAACGCCGGTCAGGGATGAGGAATCTCACTGATGTTGGATCTATTTCCCCATCCCTATGTGCCCTATCTCTGTTAGGAAAAATATCAAGATCGCGAATATCCATAACGATGTCGTGTTTGTGCATGGCATGCGAATGTAGAGCAGCCTACTAAGCATGTTGCATGTATGTAATCATGTTATTTATTTTGATGTAGTGGGACGCATAGCTGCAATTGTGAAATTGTGACATATAGCTTACCTAACATAAGTATCAGGAGTCAAAGGATTGAAGTTGTACATTTTTTACCCACAGAGAACTAAATAGGGAACTGTTGAATTGCCAAATCTTTCTCCTTATTTGTAGTGATCAATTGAATTTCTAGTGCTAAAAATAAGGTAACTATTTCAGGGTATATTAGTGCTTCAATAAATGATGGTCCAGGATGTTTGTCACTGCGGTGCCCTGAGCCATCTTGTACTGCCATGGTTCTTGAAGAAACCATTAATAGATTGGCTAAAAATGAGGAGAAAGTGAAGTACAAACAATTTTTATCATGCTCATACGTTGAAGATAACAAGAAGGTAATTCCTTGAAGCAGCCTAGAACTTTTCTTGTTTGTAAGCTACCGGTTTTAAGGATGATATGCGTTTAAGAGTTCATTTTATGTCATCTGTATCCTATGGTTTCTGAAATTTATTTATGATATCATGTTAATATTCAGATAAAATGGTGTCCAGCTCCTGATTGTACCTGCGCTGTGGAGTTTCTTGGTGATGAGAACTATGATGTCTCATGCATGTGCAAATTCAGCTTCTGCTGGAACGTCGGTATCTTGTTTTGGTTTAATCTCTTGCCATATCTGGTTGTTTTATTGTAATAATCCAAAAGCTTATTATTGCAATGCTACCTTTTCCAAATATATGCAGTGTACAGAGGAAACTCATCGACCAGTTAGCTGTGAGACTGTCTCAAAGTGGATATTAAAGAACAGTGCAGAATCTGAGAACGTGAATTGGTTCGTTATAACACACAATTTCTTTGTTCCATAATATATTTCAGTTCTTTGTTTATAAGGCAGTGCGACCTAAGGCAAGCACCAACCACCCTGACGCCTAAGCCCCTAATGCGGATGCCTAAGCGCCTTGCCGCCTAAGCGTCCAAGGCGGGATGCCTTGTAAACAATGTTTCAATTATTGCTAGTGTTTCATTGTGGAGTAAAGTGCATTGGGTGTAAAGGTGGGTTGGTTCCGGTACTTGAAAAATGGAAGTTAGTCCTAGTGGTGCATTAAGTTACTTTTGTCCTGCTAGTCCAGTATGTATAGGTTTGCTCTTGTGGTGCCTTCACCCTTGCCACAGAGGTGAATAAAATAGGAGTGGCCTGCAGCGAGTTCAACATGGACACATGGTGTGCTCTAGCCAACACCATGGTCGAATGTATTAGCTTGTAGCAGTGGAGAGCAAGGACCGAAGCGACTATGCGAACATCGTTACCAAACTATGGGCCTGCAGAAAGCCAAAGCAGGGGATGCTCTGGATCTAATGGGGCCTCGTGATGCTTTGGAGAAGGGACTCACTGGAACGGCAGGCATGTGTCAAGGTTTAATGCTGGACATGTCCCGTATTTGATGGAAGTGACAGGGACAAGCTCTCATCCGACATGGCTCGGGTCAAAGCGCTATGTGGGCTGTCAAAGGCCATCTATTATAGTCTTTGTCAGAACCTCTGGTTACTCGCTTAATGCACGTTGTTGACTAGAACATGCAGTTTTGTAGTACGGGACCTATGACACAACAGTTTGTGTAATGACTCATTTTAATTTCTGCATACATATAAAAAACTATCTCTGAAGTGATTCATTTTTCCAGGATAATAGCTAATTCAAAGCCTTGTCCTAAATGCAAACGACCAATAGAGAAGAATCATGGTTGCATGCATATGACGTGCCGTCCTCCTTGCAAATTTCAGTTTTGCTGGTACACTCCCATCTCCTGAGCTTATTTATTTTTGTACCCTCTGTTTTGCTGATGAAAATTGGACGTTTTGCATGTAATATCTTTGGTCTCATGCTCTTACATCATCACAGGTTATGTCTAGGTGACTGGTCAGAACACGGAAGTAGGACCACTGGTGGCAATTATGCCTGCAATCGCTATGAAGCAGACAAGAAGAAAGGCATAGTATGTTCTTTTTTGGGCATTATCCTTCTCTGTATCGAGGAAGAATCACATTCCTTGGTTTGATCCCAAAGTGCATAGCTTGCTATTGGCCAGATATTGCAAAGCGAGCCCGGTCTATTGGGTCCCTTCTAAAAATAATAATTAAAAAGCTCATTGGAAGTTAAAAAAAGACTGATTTTCCCTCACAAGTACGGATGCACTATTAGTATGTACCTGTAAATTTTCATAAAGAAATATGTTTATTTGAGGGCTACCCAAAAGACACACATATGTGGGTCTATATAATACTCCACAATTTTTCACTATCATAGGGTCACAATCTTTTTTTTGTGCACCCCACAAATGAAAATATCTACTAAAAAAATTACAAGTATGTAGATCACACCAATATGTACACATGGGAATTTTTTTCCAAATTTTTCTGAAACTTCAATATATGTTTTATTTATTTATTTCGGGATCCAATAGATCCAGGATCCAAATGACCGTTCTTGCTACTGGAATGCTACTCAATTATGTGGTTTCTTGACTCTATTTACTGCTGCCAACTACAGTTTGTTGTTACTTTCCCTGTTTATTTATGTCATGTTCTTTTCTTTTAGTATGATGAAGCTGAAGCACAGAGAGAACGGGCTAAAAACTCACTTGTGAGATACACGCATTATTTTGAGCGCTGGGCATCCAATCAGAAGGTACATTCTTCAGGATCCTGTTGCAGCCGTTTCATTATCTGAAATTCTGAATTTTCCCAGGACATGCTTGTACAGTGTCCTGTATAACTGTAGACAAGACAAGTCCACATTTTCAACCCTGAACTCTAGCCAGGATTTGATATTCAACTCTGCACTACGAAACCACCTAGAACACAACCGTTGACTATACAAACCATCTACTTCACCTCCTACGACCCTCTCCACTCTGATTTTGGCCCAACTTAGATGCTACTACATGGGATCCTCATTGTTAACTGATGAAGCCTTGTCAGCGGTGGATCCCACGTGATTTCAGTAGTCCCTTTTGTCATTACCAAGTTCACCACTTGACATGTTGCACTAACTGATTAAAAATTCGGCGGGTGGGGGTGGGGTGGGGTGGGGGGGTGGGGGTTATTATTATTATTAAAACAAGTGCATGTATGTCCCGTGTGCTTGTTTTATCCCCATAATGTATTAAGAGTCCCAGGATCTAATTTTACATCTCCAGATCCATCTCTTATGTTCTTGCCAAGTCAATTATTTCCTTTCCTCTAAACTCATCTGAGGAATTTTCTTGTGATTTTACATTTCTTCTTTGTGGTGTTCAGAGTTTATTTCATTTTCTATTAGTGTTTACTACAAAGTATGCATTGTTTGATTTATGGGGCACGAGTTTCTGTATATGATGCCTTGGGTGCTTACTTTTTGGTTCTTGCCTGTTGACAGTCGAGGCAGAAGGCACAAGGAGATCTGCAAAAGTTCGAAAGTGAAGTAAGTATTTAAAACCTTACATTGTGGCATCCATCCTTCCTCTTAAAAATACAGTGTCATGCACCCAATATTTGTCTGTCAGTGCACAAGTCTGTTGCTATTGTCTCCAATGAGTAGAATTTTTTACTGAAAAGGATGTATGATTGCCACTCCTTTTAGTTTTGGGTTCTGCATTTCAAGTCTTCTTCTTTTCCACACATTTATCATACTTGTGCTTGACTATTTGTTCACACTCTAGCTTGCGAAGCTCAGTGACATTCTTGGAATACCGGAGTCTCAACTAAAGTTCATACCTGAAGCTTGGTCACAGGTTAAATATCTTATAATGCCCATAAACTGGAGAAAGGCTCTATACTTTTAACATAGCCTTCCTTTTTCTGACACGCCTACCCTATCATCCTTCACTATGACAGATTGTAGAATGCAGACAAGTGCTGCAGTGGACATATGCTTATGGGTATTATCTTGATGATAAAGCCAAGAATGATTTTTTTGTGTACCTCCAAGGTAGAAGGTTTTAAGCTTGCAGCTTAAGGTTTATCGCATAATTGACATGGCCATACATCTGGAAATTTTGTAGGTGAAGCCGAGTCTGGTTTGGAGCGCCTCCATAAATGTGCGGAGAAGGACATACATGCAATTTTACCTAAAGCTGGTGAAACTGAACCTCTTCCTTCATTACAAGACTTCAATGAGTTTCGTGTGAAACTTGCTGGTCTAACAAGGTATTCCGGGGATGTCTCTGATCACTACTGACATTTGCAGTTACATACAGTATTTTTGTGTGTGTGTGACCAAGTTACTAACTTGTGCTAATTTAGCCTCTCTTGCTCTCTCTGTTTATCCTGTCAAAGGTCCTTATTTAGCTGACTTTTGGCCATTCTTTTTCTTCTCAATTTGAACTTTATGGTGATGATTTTTGTACCATTCCGAGCGAAGATCCATATGGGCATCATGTGATGTTGCAGGAGTTATGTGGCCTGCATTGCATTTTGAGTGGATGTTAGGTCAATGATGCTGCTCCACTTATAACCTTGCTCTCGTTTCACTGAAGTTTGTATGCATTATGCCATGCATAATTGTACCGACATCTCGTGTAGGCTCACCGTGCTCTCCAATTGCTGAATTTTACTTCCCATTCTGTACTGCACGAGTCTCGTATCAATGAATATGGTAACTAAATTAATTTTAAAGAGCAGTGGCTAAGCTGAAACCATTTTTGTGTTACAGCGTAACCCGCAACTACTTTGAGAACCTTGTTCAAGCACTGGAAGCAGGGCTGGAGGATGTGCGTGTTACGGGCGGCCAGTCGACTTCGAAGAAGAAAGCCCGCACCGCCTCCAAGAGGAAACCATCCGCCAAAGGCAAGGCGGGCAGGAATAAGAAGGCGAGAATAACCTCTTAACATTCAGGTGGAGGTTGGCCCTGCGAGCGCTGCTGCGCCTTTAGTCGACCCGTCTTCGCAGATATCATCTGCGATGGTCCGGTGGTAGAGGTAGGCAGTTAGGGATAGGGGGCAGGGGCGATGCAGTGGCCCCTGGCCAGAATATGTATAGTGAGTCCGGATGCTTGTTCCGCCCAGGCATTCTGGTGCCATGGACGTGAAGCGCTGTACAGGTAGCAAAGGATGCAATCCTGCCATTTAGCTGGATATAGAGTGCGTACTTGTTTTTTCTTTTTCTTTTACTGTGTCTAATTGAACAGTATTGCTATGGTTTTCGGTCGTGACATGGTGGTAAATATGATACCAGGTATAGAGAGTGAATTTGGCGTGCACAAAACACACTGCTTTGGTAGCAGCTACGCATTTTTGCGTGACAATCTACCCCTTTTTATTTCTTTCTGAAAGTTAGGGTGTTTGTATATGTTGGAAAGGGGGCAGTACAGCGACGACAAGAGGGAGGGGATGGTGTACGCTGCTGATGTCTTTGCCCAATGTGTAGACCTGGCGTTACACATTGGGCATGTGAAATTTGAGTACGACCCCGTGAAGCCTACCCAACATATATGATTGTGGTGATTTTCTTTTCATTTTCATGTGTGTTGGGGTTGTAATAGCGTGTTAGCTATTTTCCGAGAATTTTGCTCGTGTCGTCGATTCTTGCGTGGAGGAGCAACGTAGCCCAAGGCTGAGGAGGAGGTCCTGGCTCGGACGGAGGAAGCCGAAGGCTAGCCGTTGGACTGAGGAAATTCACAGAAATCAATTCTTTTATTAGTTAATACTCCCGCTATAACTTTATAAGATGCTTTTACACTGTCATGGACTCTGAAAACGTCTTGTAAAAAGTTACAGACATAGTAACTGATAAGTAGGTGGCCCTATGTAACGATGGAACCAGAGAAAGACCAAGAAACAGGACATGGAGTTTCTACACCCAGGAGCAAATGCTCCAGGTGTGAACAGTAAAATCAAATAAATTCAAAAATAATTCAAAAAATTCTGAATTTTTTTGTGGCATACTTTCACAAGTGTTTGTCGTGCATGCAAAATTTCATCGCAAAATGTTACTTACAAAAGCATTTTGGAGCTCTGAAAATGTTAATTACAAAAGCATTTTGGAGCTCTGATTTTTTTGACATGCCTTCCACCAATGTGATTTCACAATTTTGCATGCACAGCAAACATTTGTGAAAGTAAGTCATAATTTTTTTTCCATTTTTTGATTTTACTGTTCACACTAGCTCCTCGGGGTAGAAAGGTACTTTCGCAAGAAACAATGCTCTTGCGTTCTTTTGGGCGACACATTGCATGACCAAGTTGTTTATCAGTTCAACCAAAACTTGCTCATCCATTTTTATGTTATCTTCTTCTCCTCGGCCAACTAGTATCGGTTCACGCTACCCAACGGCACATGACAACTTGGGGCAGATATATGATATTATTATGATTCTGAAACCAAAGCAAAGCCAAGCCCAGGCGTGGCTATGTCAGCCTCCGCTCTCCGGTCCAGATTCCGATCACCATCGCCATCGATCGATCGGCATGGCCGCGGCGACGGTGCATCATCGCCCGCAGCTGCAGTCGAGGAACGTGTGCGTGGTGGGGGGCGGCATGGCCGGCCTGGCGTCGGCGCGCGAGCTGCGGCGAGAGGGCCACGCGGTCACCGTCATGGAGCAGAGCGGCGACGTCGGCGGGCAGTGGCTGTACGACCCGGGGACAGACGGCCGCGTGCCCAGCAGCGTGTACGCGTGCCTCCGCCTCCTCAGCCCGCGGGAGGCCATGGGCTTCTCCGACTTCGAGTTCCTCCCCAGGGCCGGCGCCGGCCGCGACCCGCGCCGCTTCCCCGGCCACCGCGAGGTGCACAGCTACCTCAGGGACTTCTGCCACGCGTTCGGGCTCATGGACGCCGTCAGGCTCAACACCCGGGTCCTGCGCGTCGCAATCGCGGATCCGACGTCGGCGGCGACGCGTCAGTGGGCGGTGAGGTCCGTGCGGCGCCTCGGCGGCACGGAGGATGATGCGCGGGAGGAGGAGGAGGTGTTCGACGCGGTGGTGGTGGCCACCGGCCAGTACTCGCAGCCGATGCTCCCGAGCGGCATCGAGGGCATGGCGGAATGGAGGCTTCGGCAGCTACACAGCCACTCGTACAGGACGCCGGAGCCGTTCCGCGGCGAGGCGGTGGTGGTGGTCGGTTGCCGGGACAGCGGCAAGGACATCGCGTTGGACCTCTGCCGCGTCGCCAGGGAGGTGCACCTCGCCGCCAGCTCCGAGGCCGCCGCGCCCACACCGGCCGTGTCAAAGATGCTGGCCAATCACGGCGACGTGCTGCGCCTCCACCCGCGGGTACGCCGGCTGCACGCGGACGGGCGCGTGTGGTTCGAGGACGGCTCCTCTGTCGTCGCGGACACCGTGATCTACTGCACGGGGTACGGCTACTCGTTCCCGTTCCTGGACACGGGCGGGGCGGTCACCGTGGGCGACGGCGACTGCGTGGTCGGGCCGCTGTTCGAGCACGTGTTCCCGCCGTCCCTGGCGCCGTCGCTCTCCTTCGTGGGCGTGCCGAGGAAGGTCCTGCTGCCGTGGTTCTTCGAGGCGCAGGCGAGGTGGGTCGCGCAGGCGCTGTCCGGCCGCCGCGCGCTGCCGCCGGAGGCGGAGATGCTGCGGGCCGTGGAGGAGCACTTCCGCGCCAGGGAGGCCGCCGGCGAGCCGAGGAAGCACACCCACCACTACATCGGCGGCATCGACGTAAGCACATTACATAGGCACCCATTCCATCGATCGATTACGTTTGAGTTTATCCAATTTCATGTTCGATAAGAAAATGTTCGAGTTTGGGGAGAAGTACGGCGACTTGACGCCGATGGAGGACTGGAAGAAGGAGCTGGTCCTGTCGAGCATGGCGAGCATGAGCGACGACCTGGAGACCTTCCGCGACCGCGCCGACGACAGCGAGAACGTCCAGAAGGGCGTCCGGCGATGGCGCGGCGGCTTAGCTGCTCAAGCTCAGGACAAAACCGTGGCCGCTGCTGCTGAAGTTGAAGGTGATTGGCAGGCCATGGCTAAGAAAGAAAGAAACTCCTCAACTGAATTGAACTGCACCTCTTCGAGTATCAGTAAGGGTATGTTTAACGCACATCTAAACTGATGTTCACTTTGTTTGTGGTCTTTTTTTTGTTCCAGTTTTTTTTTTGTTTCTTGTTGCTGCATTATATATTCATGAAAGCTTAAATATGACATCCTTAAAAAACATCTAGATGTGAATTAGACAAACTGTATCAGTAAACTTGCCCGGTGAGTATCCAAAGATTTGATTGCCACATAGAGATTTTGCTCGATCGCCTACAGAATTGAAATTTCATCCAGATCGAGCGTGGGATTAGGGATTCACGATCTGGATGCCAGAGAAATAGCGCACTGTAAATGTGTAGGCTAGTTAGAGTGGATGGAATATTTACCATAAATGCTACACACACGTACCCCCGCCTCAACTTTACGGACCCACTGAGTTGTTTTGTTCTTTTTTTTTACAACAAATAGACTTTATTTCTCATATGATGGTCATATCGTATAGAAGTAAATGAGAAACAAAATTAGGGATTACATCATCCCAAGACCTGGAAGATCTAGCACTAGAAGAATGCTTAGCTAGCTCATCTCCTACTCAAGTAGCTTCCAGGAAACAGTGTTTAAATGATATTTTGGCAAAATCCATTGCCAACTGCCTGCACTCAGAGACCAATGCAACACCGGGTCTTAGATAAGAGTCCATTGTTGAATTGCTTCCACCGCAAACGAGCAATCAGATTCCACCTCCACATTGTTGCACCCCAAATTTGCCAACAAGTATATTCCATTTCTAATTGACATGAGCTCTACTGAATCAACATCTCAGATACGTGGAAGAAACCAAGTCGCTGCTGCTAGAAAGTCACCCCGTTCATCACGCATGACAGCACCCCAAACTTCAGATAAAGTATGACGCATCTACATTAACCTTGACCAGTCCATGAGACGGTTTTTGCCACATATGTTTTTTCTTCGAGTCGGGAGCTTTGGAGGCATCGATTTGATGTAATTTGTAGCTAGGACGCGAATAGAAAGTGTTGTTTTCTCAGGATTTTGAATCACGATTCCTTTCACAAGTTGTCGCCTTTGCCATCAAAGGTACCACGCCGCCACAACAACCAGTTTGGCCACAGGTAATCCATCCGAAACAGCATCAAGTTTTGATAAGATCTTCATAGTGATTGAGCCTAATCTGTCCTCATCAGTTGCTCTTTGAATGGTATCTAGAAATCCCAGCTGAGACCACACTTCTTTCACATGACGACATTTAAAGAGACAGTGCTGCTAGTCTTCAGCACCCACCAAGCAGCATGGGCATTGGGGTGAACAAGGTATGTGTCGAGCTGCCAAAACTCCATAACAGAGTAGGCCTCCATGTAGCATCTCCAAGCAAAGTGTTTGACTTTCCCAGGCACATGTAACCGCCATATATCTTTCCAAATATGATTAATATGCTCACTACCCTCGCCATCTGGCCTTGTTAACCAGGAACCAAACTGATGTTCTAGCTCACTATAATATGTAGACCGGACCGAAAACGTGCCAGAATGGGTATGCAATGGGATCTGTAAGATTCTTTGAACATCCATCGGCGAGAATACACCAGAATGTGGGTCAATGAGTTCTACCTTAGACAACATAGTACCACCCCTAGGTGTAATAACTTTTTGCGATACGCTTGCATGAATCCATGGGTCTTGCCATATACTCCTTCCGTCCCAAAATTCTTGTCTTAAATTTGTTTAGATACGGATGTACCTACTAAAACGTGACTTGATACATCCGTATTTGGACAAATCTAAGACAAGAATTTTGGGACAGAGGGGGTATTTATTTGAGATCCAGAGCCAACCCTCCATATGCACCCTCGCTGAAAAGTTTGAATACCCGCTTCGATACTCTGCCAAGTGTAAGACGACCCTTTCTTAGGTCCAACTTCGTATATTTCCATCTGGATAGTACTCCCTCCGTTTCTTTTTACTCCACGTATAAGTTTTGGTCAAAGTCAAACTACACAAAGTTTGACCAAGTTTATATTAAAAAATATAAACATCTACAATACTTAAACTATATAATATGAAAATACATTTCATGGTGCATCTGAAAATGTTGATTTCATATTGTGAATGTTGATAATTTTTTAATATAAAGTTAGTCAAAACTATGCAAAACTTGACTTTGACCAAACCTTATATGCAGATTCAAAAGAAACGGAGGGAGTATTTAGCATGTAGGACTTGTGCACACAAAGAGTTTGGGTTTTGTATCGGAACACTGTTTTGGATCAGTCCATAGCAGGAGTTGTCCTGTTTCAGTTGGTATAATTAATCTCCTCCTCCTAATTAACCGCCCCCTAATCTTAACTGGTGGGCTGGGCGCCTAGCCCCGTAAACCTCCCGTAACTGTCCGTCGATGCAACAAAGCTCAATATGAACTGGAGAAACCCTAGAGCTGCGGGGGATTTTTTATGAGTTTCTGGGGCAATGCTACATGTACGAAAGCTTACTGAGACTTCTATGTAAAAGCTGATGTGGAGGGCGATTAATTGGGCCAGAATTAGCGGCTGGGGCCCACCCCATGAAATACAGGGGCCGAGAAGATTTGTTTGGAAGGTTACGTATGCCTTCGTAGTCTATTCGTATATGTAGGTTTATCGAGTTTAAGGGCATCCTCAGCGCCCACCCTCAAACAGTCCGGAATCGTCCGGACATGGACATCCAACGTGGTTCTGTATTGGTCCGTTCGACGGTTC
>NC_041389.1:493130216-493143456 GCF_002162155.2 Triticum dicoccoides
AAACTGGGGGGTGGGGGGGGGGGCTTTGCGGGCGTCCAAACCACTGCCGCGCCTGCGTCTAACTGCGCTGCATCAATGTCAAACCAGACCATGTACCGGCCGCATTGGTGCCACGTGATGTGACCGGACGTAGGGCGGCGCTGACCGACGTGGCCTCTCTGAAGCCGCCACTACATTGCAGACACAGCTTCCCGAGGAACCAACTCTGGCTGGTGCGCCGTATTGAAGCGGCTGACTGTCCGTTCACATGGCCTGGGCGGGGCCATCGTCCTCATCAGCTGTCGGCTTCTCGGTGAAGGAGAAGATCGTCAGCTCCTCTGGTGACGAGGAGGACCAGCCGACGCAGCAGCCGGTGACGCAGGACGTGGTCTACACCACCCGACACTAAAATATATTCTCTATTAGATATATCTCAGTTGCTTGAGAAGTTTGTCATGTCACTCGGTTCTTGCGTAGAGGAGAGCAACGCAGCCCGAGGCTGGTAGGCCGAGCCATGACCTCACGAGGGTCGAGGTGGTGGCTCGGCTGGAGGAAGATGAAGGCTAGCCGTTGGATTGAGAAAATTGACAGAAATCAATTTTTTATTAGTTAATACTCCATCCGTCCTAAAATAAGTGTCTCAAGCTTAATACAAGTTTATACTAGAGTTAGTACAAAGTTGAGACACTTATTTTATGACGGAATAAGTAGGTGGCCCTATGTAACGATTGAGCCAGAGAATGGCCAAGAAACAGTGCTCTTGCGTTTTTTTGGACGACACATTGCATGACTAAGTTGTTTATCAGTTGATGTAAAAAAAAAGTTGTTTATCGGTTCAACCAAGACTTCCATTTTTATGTAATCTTGTTCTTCTCCTTGGCCAACTAGTATCGGTTCACGCTACCAAACGGCACATGACAACATGGGGCAGATACGATATTAGAACGATGCTATATCAGAAATCTTATTTTACAGTTGGTAATCCACCGATCTCCTTGTCAGTCTCCGCTCTCCGGTCCAGATTCCGATCACCATCACCATCGACCGATCGTCATGGCCGCTGGCGACGGCGAGCCGGACCCGGCGGTGCAGCAGCGTCCGCAGCTGCAGTCGAAGAAAGTGTGCGTGGTGGGCGGCGGCATGGCCGGCCTGGCGGCCGCGCGCGAGCTGCGGCGAGAGGGCCACGCGGTCACGGTCATGGAGCAGAGCGGCGACGTCGGCGGGCAGTGGCTGTACGACCCGACGACCACCCACGGCGTCGTGCCCAGCAGCGCGTACGCGTGCCTCCGCCTCCGCACCCCGCGGGAGGCCATGGGCTTCTCCGACTTCCAGTTCCTTCCCAGGGACGGCGCCGGCCGCGACCCGCGCCGCTTCCCCGGCCACCGCGAGGTGCACTTCTACCTCCGGGACTTCTGCGCCGCGTTCGGGCTTATGGACGCCGTCAGGCTCAACACCCGGGTCGTCCGCGTCGCTCCGACGTCGACGACGACGCGTCAGCGTCAGTGGGCGGTGAGGTCCGTGCGGCTCCTCGGCGGCCCGGACGATGATGCGCGGGTAGAGGAGGAGGAGGAGGTAGTGTTTGACGCGGTGGTCGTGGCCACCGGTCAGTACTCGCATCCGATGCTCCCCAGCGACATCGAGGGGGTGGGGGAATGGAGGCGCCGGCAGCTGCACAGCCACTTGTACAGGACGCCGGAGCCGTTCCGCGGCGAGGCGGTGGTGGTGGTCGGGTGCGGGGACAGCGGCACGGACATCGCGCTGGACCTCCGCCGCGTCGCCAGGGAGGTGCACCTCGCCGCCAGCTCCGAGGGAGCCACGCCGGCCGTGTCGAGGATGGTGGCCAACCACGGCGACGTGCTGCGCCTCCACCCGCGGGCACGCCGGCTGCACGCCGACGGGCGCGTGTCGTTCGCGGATGGCTCCTCCGTCGTCGCCGACACGGTGATCTTCTGCACGGGGTACGGCTACTCGTTCCCATTCCTGGACACGGGCGGGGCGGTCGCCGTGGGCGACGACGGCTGCGTGGTCGGGCCGCTGTTCGAGCACGTGTTCCCGCCGTCCCTCGCGCCGTCGCTCTCCTTCGTGGGCGTGGCGAGGAAGGTCCTGGTGCCGTGGTTCGTCGAGGCGCAGGCGAGGTGGGTCGCGCAGGCGCTGTCCGGCCGCCGCGCGCTGCCGCCGGAGGCAGAGATGCTGCGGTCTGTGGACGAGCACTTCCGCGCCAGGGAGGCCGCGGCGTGCCGAGGAAGCACACCCACCACCACATCGGCGGCATTGACGTGAGAACAGTACATAGACATTGGTCCCTGATTACGTTTGACTTGATCCAATCACATCCATGATCCATCCCCTTTTGCGTTGGATCAGAAAATGATCGAGTTCATGGAGGAGTACGGCGGCCTGACGCCGATGGAGGACTGGAAGGAGGAGCTGCTGCTATCGAGCATGGCGAGCATGTGCGACGACCTCGAGACCTTCCGCGACCGCGCCAACGACGGCGAGAACGTCCGGAAGGGCCTGCAGGGATGGCGCGGCGGCTTAGATGCTCAGGCTCAATACAAAACCATGGATGCTGCTGCTGAAGCTGATGGGTTGGCCATAGATGATTAAGCTCCTGCTCAGCCGAATTGAACTGTTACACAAGAGGTTCGGTGGGAGATTCAGATTCGTTCCCTTCTTTTTTAATATAAAATTGAAAAAGAAAATATGGTGGTAACAAAGTGAGTTTGCTCGATCATCTATAGAACTGAGCTGAAATTTGAGCCAGATCGGAGGAGTGATTAGTGATTCACGGTGTGGATGGCAGAGAAATACGGTACCATAAAATGTGTAAGTTAGAGGATGGAATATTTGCACGCCTTGTGACGGTGAAGGAGCAATTTTTTTTTCAACCACAGATTTTTTTACTTTTTTTTAAAAAAGGAGAGTAAATATCATATATTAAAGTCGATTAGCTCTCAGAAGATCATCATTATGTGAGAACGCATAGAAAGTTTGGTCTCGGTCTGATTACCTCGGCTGACGTGGTGCCACTTTGTTTTGTGCCGATTTTAAACTAGTACATTTTCTTTGTCGCTCAGCCACCCGCTCGCTCGTTCGGTGGTTTCCCTCGTCTGGGTTGTTTATTTGGGCTGGGCTAGATCCGCTCAAAGCCGGTCCAAAATACTTTTGGGCCTGGGGCGACGTAAAAAATAATTGTCTTTTATACTAAATTTTAATACTTATTTTAAACTAAGTGTATCATATTACAGTTATAATTAATATATATTTTTATTTCTTAGTCACATAAAATATTTTCAAATAATAGTTGTATTATTCATTTGTATGCAGTTGTAATGTATTATCATTGAAAATTTTCATTCTACAAAATGAAAATTTTAAGATGTACCAATTTTTTCTTTATTGTTAAAACAATCTTTTAGATTTATTTTTCAAATATTGCATAAAGGATGTAGTGTATACACATTTGCATATGTATGCGTGTGTTCATATATCTTTTGATATTATTAAATATTATTGTAGAGATTTTTAAATTATATACACAATAACAAATATTTTAATAGTGGTTTCTAGTGTATATGAGGTAGTCATATTCATGGAAACTTTTAAGGGCGTAGAAAATGTGGCTTTCAAATTGGGTTTAGTAATAGAATCATCAAAAAACAAAAATGTTGTTGATTGTATTTTTACGTGTGATTCTATTACTTAACATGCTCGTCCAGATTCACATGATTTGGTTTCGTACAAATGAGATGCATGCACACTTATCAAATTATAATTTGGGTATTGGTTTAAAAATAGAAATCTACTTATCATAATTTTCATATGATACTAAGACATGCATTGTAAAGAGACACTAATGTATTTGAACTCAACTTGGCCAGTCGGATTGGTTTGCCTATGTGTGGTATAACTTATTAGTATATGGTGTGAACTTACGCTTCTGCAGATTGAGACTCTATTTTATCCATTTAATAATCTTTCAGATGTAATGTATACTTCCATAGTTCTTACTAACATAAGTTATAGTTGAGGCCCTCTCCTCTTGGGGCCCGGGGTGGTTGCCCCTTTTGCCCGGCCTATGGGCCGGCCCTGGATCCGCTTGGCTATGTAATTGCTTTTTTGGGCTTCGTTGGACTTGGCTTTTTAATGCTGCCTGGGTCCGTCTTTCTCTCTCTCCTTGTATGACAGTCTGATGCAGATGTTTTTCTTTCAAACAACAGTGTGTTCTTCTAGAAAAAAAAGTGTGTTGGTTTCTCATGGGAAATAACGGAGTTGTGTTCTATGTGTGAAAAGTAGCTAGTGCGCGCATGCTAGTGAATATAATTTGATAAAATGAAGCACAAAAATAGGCCAAAAATAGAAATTAAAATGTTCTATAAAATGTGGAAGATAGAATCTACATATGTGATGTGAAGATAAAAGATGTACAAGTTGTAAACCCTTCATGCTCCCCATTTGCAGTCACTTTGTGCGCGTGTAGTTGTAGCCAGGTTACAATGATTATAGTTGCATGTGTAGTGATGTACATGCAACTGGACCAATAACCCTACTTTTGACCATAGTTGCAGTCACTTTGTGCTCATGCAGTTACAGGTGGGGTGCTACGCTTGAAGTTGCATGTCTATTGGTGGACATACAACTGGCACGACAACCCCCTCCCCACCTCACTTGCAGTCGATTTGTGCCCATGCAGTTGCAGTTGGGTTACAACGCTTGTAGTTGCATGTCTATTGGTGACATGCAGTTGGCACGACAACCCCTCCCCGAGCTTAGTTGCAGTTGCTTTGTGCCCATGCAGTTGCATTCAGGTTATAACACTTGCAGTTGCATGTCTAGTGGTGGACATGCAACTAGCCCGGAAACACCCCTCCTGACTCTAGTTGCAGTCGCTTTGTGCCCATGCACTTGCAATCAGGTTAGAACGCTTGTAGTTGCATGCCTAGTCATGGATATCCAACTGCACAGGACAACCCCGCCCCCTGACCCCAGTTGAAGTTGCTTTGTGCTCATGCACTTGTAGTCTTGTTACAACGCATGCAGTTGCATGTCTAACGGTGGACATGCAACTAGCTGAGACAACCCTCCTCCTCCCCGACCCTAGTTGCAATCGCTTTGTGCCCATATAGTTACAGTCGGGTTACAATGCTTATAGTTGCATTGACGTAAAAAAAAAGTCTCAGACAAAAAAGTGAGACGATACAGAAAACTCACGGGCCGACAAGCTTAAGGCAGAAGGCATGCATGTGAAAGTGTGAGCTAGTACATGGGCCACACAAAAAAACCGAAATACGCCCAAGGGATGGTGTAGTTGCAACCCCGTTGAAAGGTTGCAATTGTGACCCATTTAAAAACTTGCAGTTGCGACCCCTTGAATATATGCATTTGCGATCTTGTTTAATATTTTTAGTTGTGACATCTCTTAAAAACTTGTAGTTGTGACCTGATGAGGATACAGACCTGGGGTAGGGTCATAGGCCTGACCTATATGTCCTACCCAAGGTCACTACCCTAGAAGATAAGAAGTCCAAGAGGCAACGAAGAACCCCGAGTCAAAGGTGTCGAGTGCAATCTACTCGACCAATCATATCACTCAGATACCCCTCCTACTTGTTGTCGCTCGACCATACAAGGAATCACTCGACCTACCAAAGATTAGGAGTCACTCAGCATTGCAATGGTCAGGCGTTCACTCCGTAGTTTTTAAGGTCATTAATAGCACTTAAGACTGGCGTTATCAGTAATGCCCCTACTTTATGTACATTAAGCCCCTTGTAATGGAGGATGGATGGGGTCTTGGCGCACTCTATATAAGCCACCCCCTCCTCTGGGACAAGGGTTCGCACCCCCTATAACATCACACACATATAATCCAGTCGACTGCCTGTCGTGGTTCTAAGTCTGACAGTAGAAAGGGGGGTAGGAATGGAGAGGCAAGATCTTAGCTATGGAGAAGATGTAAACACGAGGTTTACGAGTTCAGGCCCTTCTCGAAGGAAGTAATAGCCCTATGTCTCGGTGCCCAGAGGCGGTCGATTGGATTATGTGTGTTGTATTACAGAGGGTGCGAACCCTTGTGCCAGAGGAGGGGGGTGGCTTATATAGAGTGCGCCAGGACCCCAGCCCGTCTCCATTACAAGGGAACTAATGTACATAAAGTAAGGGGTGTTACTGGTAACGCCAGCATTAAGTACTCTTAATGCTCATGAAGACTAAGGAGTAAATATCTGGCCGTTGCGTGCTCTTCCGACTCCTGGTCTTCGATATGGTCGAGCGGCCTTCCTTGTGGTCGAGTGACGGTAGGTAGCGACCATCGAGTGATGTGACCGTCGAGTGGATTGCACTCAACGTATAAGACTGGCGCTCTTCTGTTGACTCTTGGTCTTTCCGTCTTCCAGGGTAGTGACCTTGGGTAGGACGTATAGGTCGAGCCTATGACCCTACCCCGGGTCTGTATCCTCGTCAATAGCCTATGAATGGATTAAGGTGTGAGAGGAAAGTAAGACAAAGTTGGACCTGTCCTGCGGTTTGTGTCTCCGCGAGTATTTCCTGCTAGACTGAACACCTGCGTTGGTACTTCGGTGTCGACTCGGTTGCCTTGATCCATTCAGAGAGTTGTCGATTGAACTGGTGGCCTCATGCGTCGAGTGTCGCGTTGGAGTGCGAGATCTCGGGTGCGATTGCCCGCGGGGAATCCCGGATTCCGCAGGATACGAAATTTCGGGGGTGCGCGCGGGCAGGAGGGCGCCGAAAAAAGGGGGACCCGGATAAGCAGCGACACCTCAATCATCGCGCCGCCTTTTTTGCCACGTTCGCTGCGCGCAACTGTAGTAGGATTTGACGGGTGCCCGGCCCCACGCGTCAGTCACTCGGAAGTGATCCTTTATAAGGCGACGGGGCCGGGGTGCTTGCACTGTGCACGCCTGCCTCTTCTTCTTTCTTCTCTGCTCCTCCACCGCGTCAAGCGCCCCGCCTCCGATACTGCCGCTTTCTCACCATGGTGAAGGACAAGACGGCGGCGCTAGAGCGCGCCAAGAAGGCAACAGGGGAGGCGAAGGGCAAGAAACCGAGCCGTGGATCGTTATCGCGCTCGGGGTTGCCGTCGGGTTGGATCCAAGGCGATTGGATCCGGTCTTTGATCCGGTAGGAGGATCTGACCGACCTGGAGGAGTCCGGGCTGATTGCAGTGGGGGCGGCGAGGCTGCCGAAGGGAGAGACGGAGCCACAACCTCGACCGGGTGAATGTGTCTTGCTTGCCACTCATGTCGACCGGGGCTTCTCGCTTCCTCCGCACCCTTTCTTCCGTGGGTTTTTGAACTTCTTCGGGGCACAACTCCACCACTTTTCCCCCAATACCATTACGTATCTAGCCGCATTTGTGTCGATGTGCGAGAACTTCTTAGGGTGCTGACCGCACTGGGGTCTATTTAAACACATCTTCACCATTCGTTCCCAGTCGGTTAAAAAGGCGAAGTCGAGTGACTCGAAAACCCACGTTATCCAGATGTGCGGGGGCTTAGGTATCCAAAAGAGGAATAGGAATGCTTTCCCTGCTGTGACCCTCCCTGAATCCGTTAGGGGTTGGCAATCGTCCTGGTTCTACTGCCAGGACGTTGCGACTCCAGGTCAGTCGACCGGTCTTCCTCCTTTTTCATTTGACCATGTCAGACTCCTGCTCCACTGAAGGTTACTGCTGCTGAGACCATGGAGATGAGGATGTTAGTGGTCCGAGTGGTCCAGCTCATGAATGATGGTGTCACTGGCTTGGACTTGCTGGAGGTGTTCCTCAGTCGGCGTATCCAGCCTCTTCAGGCCTGTGATCACCTGATGTGGTTGTATTCCGGACCGGGCGACACCGCTCGGGTCCATATAGAAGAAGTGCCGCTCGACACCGTGGCCTTGTGGTTGAAGGGTATCACGGGCAATCAAGACAACCCAAGAGGATCCAGGCGAGTTATCCCTTTCGGAAGTGACAACCCACCCAACAAGGTACATTCTCCGTTCCGACTGTTTTTCGCTTGCGTTTCGATTGTACCTGATGTTGACTGACTCTTGTTTTGATCGATTTGCTTTGCAGGTATTCACTGAGATGCACTCGATGCCCAACGGCGAACAGGCCTTGGTGCCGGACCAGGATGGGGAGGGTAGTGCAGAGGAGAGTGGAGAGTGGGAATCCCTGGAAGAGGAGGAGGAGGAGGAGAGCGAGGAATCGGACGAGGAGGAAGAGGTCGACTCGCCGCTGCGCTCTGAGCGCCGATCCAAACAGCAACACGATCCGTCCGGCGGTCGTGTGAAGAATGTGGCTCCGAGTGCTACTACTCAGAAGCGCACTCGGACGTCGACTCCAGAGCCGACGGAGAAGGTGGCCAAGCAGCCTAAGGTTACCCGTTCCAAGACCCGGAAGACATTGCCGCGAATCAAGATGGACGTCCCCATTACCTCAGGGTGAGTATCTTGTTTGCGTTTCCGTAAGCCGACTGAGGGTTTTCTCGATCCGACTGAAAAATTCTTGTATCCTTCCAGCCCCGCCTCTGCTACCACTGACATGGACGTTGATAAGGCACCGGAAGATGAAGAAGCCACCTCACAAGCTGGTAAGTTCATCCAAACCAGTTCTGTTTAACTGAGTGGGCGGTCGATTGACTGAAAATTTGATACTTTGCTTCTTATGTAGCTCCGCAAGACATCGTTGTGCTTCTTGATGACGAAGAAGAAGAAGTGCCTCTACAGGAGAGGAAGAAGAAGAGTGGAGGTTCGAGCAGGAGGAGACTTGAAGTCCAAATCCCTCAGTCGACACCGGCACCTGAGGCGATGGCTCGGACTAACGTCACGTTTGCTAACCCGTTGATGACTGATCGTCCGTCGGGGTCGACTGCACAGACGCCTGCTGCACCGGTGCAACTTCACCCATCCGACCCGGCAAATACCTCGACCCCTCTAGAGCCATCCCTCTTTGCTACGTATCAGACTCCGGACGACTCGCCGAGTGCCGCTAGGGAAGCTCTTCACCAGGCGAATCTTGTCATGGAGCAGGTGAAAGTGATGCATGAAGCTAGTCAGATAGCCTACAATGCCAGCACTGCCCTTCAGACCAATGTCTAGGTCAGTAAACTTCCGACTGAACTTTTGAACGTTGCTTTATATCTGATCACCCACTGGGTGTTCCTTCGTTTAGAACTCAAGAAATCTTCGATTTTGCACTTTCCGAATCAGTGGGGGCACATCGAGTGCACCCACTGGGTGTAGTCCCCGAGACCACGGTCGGCTGCTGGCAGTCGACTAAGGTCTGATGATATATATCTCTGTCTTTTTTTTGAACTCTCGCTGAGTATTGATCTAATAAAGTGGGGGCACGCTAAGTGCACCCATGATACGTCTCCAATGTATCTATAATTTTTGATTGTTCCATGCTATTATATTACCCCTTTTGGATGTTTATGGGCTTTATCTTACACATTTATATCATTTTTGGGACTAACCTACTAACCGGAGACCCATCCCATATTGCTGTTTTTTTTGCCTATTTCAGTATTTCGAAGAAAAGGAATATCAAACGGAGTCCAAACGGAATGAAACCTTCGGGAGCGTTATTTTTGGAACAAATCTGATCCGGAGAGCTTGGAGTGCAAGTCAAGAAGCAGCCGAGGCTCCCACGAGATAGGAGGGCGCCCCCCTGTAGGGTGCGCCCCTGTCTCGTGGGCCCCTCGGGCGTCCACCGACGTACTTCTTCCTCCTATATATACCTACGGACCCCGAAAGCATCCAGGAGCACCACAAAACACAATTTCCACCGCCGTAACCTTCTGTATCCGCGAGATTCCATCTTGAAGCCTTCGCCGACACTCTGCCGGAGGGGGAATCGACCACGGAGGGATTCTACATCAACACCATAGCTCCTCTGATGAGTTGTGAGTAGTTTACCACAGACCTATGGGTCCATAGTTATTAGCTAGATGGCTTCTTCTCTCTTTTTGGATCTCAATACAATGTTCTCCCCCTCTCTTGTGGAGAACTATTTGATGTAATCTCTTTTTGTGGTGTGTTTGTCGAGATCCGATGAATTGTGGGTTTATGATCAAGTTTATCTATCAATAATATTTGAATCTTCTCTGAATTCTTTTATGTATGATTGAGTTATCTTTGCAAGTCTCTTCGAATTACCAGTTTGGTTTGGCCTACTAGATTGATCTTTCTTGCCATGGGAGAAGTGTTTAGCTTTGGGTTCAATCTTGCGGTGTTCTTACCCAGTGACAGAAAGGGTTGCAAGACACGTACTGTATTGTTGCCATCGAGGATAACAAGATGGGGTTTATATCATATTGCATGTGTTTATCCCTCTACATCATGTCATCTTGCTTAATGCGTTACTCTGTTCTTATGAACTTAATACTCTAGATGCAGGAAGGAGTCGGTTGATGTGTGGAGTAATAATAGTAGATGCAGGCAGGAGTCGGTCTACTTGTTATGGATGTGATGCCTATATACATGATCATGCCTAGATAATCTCATAACTATGCGCTTTTCTATCAATTGCTCGATAGTAATTTGTTCACCCACCATAATACTTATGCTATCTCGAGAGAAGCCTCCAGTGAAACATATGGCCCCCGGGTCTATCTCTTATCATATCTGCTTTCAGTCTATCTTTATTTGCATCTTTACTTTCTGCATCTATATCACAAAATACCAAAAATATATTACTATCTCTATCAGATCTCACTTTCGTAAGTGACCGTGAAGGGATTGACAACCCCTTTATTGCGTTGGTTGCGAGTTCTCAGTTTGTTTGTGTAGGTGCGTGGGACTTTTGAGGAGCCTCCTACTGGATTGATACCTTGGTTCTCAAAACTGAGGGAAATACTTACGCTACACTGCATCACCCTCTCCTCTTCGGGGAAAACCAACGGTAGCTCAAGACGTAGCAACCCACTGGGTGTAGTCCCCGAGAGTACTGTTGAATATTTGATGCGGCAGTAGTCTTAGAGTAATTCTTCTCCTTCACTGCCGCTTATATATGTCGACTGACATGTCTGTCTTTCTGTCTGCAGAGGTCTTGTGATCTTGGAGCTCGACTGACCGAATTAAAGAAGAAGCATATCAGTGTTGAACTTGACCTCGAACTTGCGAAGAAGAATCTGAAGAATGCTCAAGAAGAAACAACCATCATGGGAGGTAATCACTTGGCCACTTTGTCTGCTTTGTAGCTTCACACTTGGCGCTGACTTTTCTTTCAGTCTCTTTGAACCGAGTGAATTCACACAAGCAGATGTGCATAGTGAAAATCGCCAACTTCAGTCTCGTCTGAAGAGTGTTGTTTCTTTAGAGAGGATGAAGGAAGCCTGGAGCAGAAGGATCTGGATCTGGCAGCTGCTCAGAAGGAAGCGCGCGAGAAGATGAAGCTTGCGGATCAGAAGCTGGCTTCAGTCGGCAAGTTGGAGGACGAGAACGCGACATTGAAGACGGCTGTCTCGGACGCCAATCGCGAAGTCAAACAACTGAGGAAGGACAAGGAGCACCTGACCCGCTGAAGTTGAGGGTCTCAGGACCAGGACTGGCAAGCTAGAGCTTCATTTGGAACAACTTGCGGCGAAGCTTGTCTTGAAGCTTGAAGGTATGACTGTTCAGTTAGATAACTGTCGTCGACTGAGATTTGCAATACTGTCGACTCATTGTTCGTTGTGATGAAGCAGAATTTTGTCAGGACTATGAAGCCGAAATTGGACAGGTCGAGACAGGTCTCGACCCTATCAACTTTCCCATGAAAGATGAAGTTGCGATGAACTTGCTTCGACTGGAATCGCGCTTGGACGGAGCAGTCGACTATCTAGCCCGGCTGAAGGCGGCGATGGTCCGAGTGGACGCCGAGCTCTGGCCTTAGGTGGAAATGTCTCAAGACCTTGAGTCCTTTATAACTCGGCTAAATCAGATCGCAGACCGAGTGCAAGAGTGGAAGAAATCTTCTGCCCGCTGTGGTGCTGACGTCGCCTTGTCTTTGGTCTGGGTGCACTGCAAGGAGGCTAGGGAAGACAAGCTGGCCGCTCTCAAAGTGGTGAACACTAAGAAGCACTCCTTTCAGGACTTCATGGACATTTTCCTCGAGGCAGCCACTCGCATCGCCGATAGCATCGATCTTGACAGCTTCTGCGACCCGGCCAGTCCTTCTCCCGCCGAGTGATTAAAAAACATTATGCCATCACTTTTATTTGCCTCAGAATGTCGAGTGGATCTGTAACCATTAAAACTCCTTTGGGCTTGACGCCCGAGCACTTTATTTCGCGGTTAAGAAACTTTGGATTTATCACCTCATCTATTGTGTCTGTCTTCGAATGAAATTCGTTTTTCTCTCGAATTGCTGTATGTTTGCCTGATGCAGCTTCTGGAAAAGGATGGCCAGCCGCCTGATCGGGCGATCCTCGAGAAGCATTGATTGGCACATCAGCAAGGCACTCAGCAATGGTCTTGACGTTCCAGTCGACCGATTGGGTGATCCTTGAGCAGCATTGATCAGCTCATCAGCAAGGTACTCATCAATGGTCTGGACGTTCCAGTCGGCCGATTGAGCGATCCTTGAGTAGCATTGATCAGCTCATCAGCAAGGCACTCCGCAATGGTCTGGACGTTCTAGTCGACCGATCGGGTGATCCTTGAGTAGCATTGGCCAGCTCATCAGCAAGGCACTCAGCAATGGTCTTGATGTTCCAGTTGACCGATCGGGTGATCCTTGAGCAGCATTGATCATCTCATCAGCAAGGCACTCAGCAATGGTCTTGATGTTCCAGTCGACCAATCGGGTGATCCTTGAGCATCATTGATCGGCTCATCAGCAAGGCACTTAGCAATGGTCTTGACATTCCAGTCGATCGATCGGGTGATCCTTGAGTAGCATTGATCAGCTCATCAGCAAGGCACTCAGCAATGGGCTCGACATTCCTGTCAACCATCCAGTAAGGTTTTTCAAAACTTAGGCGAGCACTGGGCTGCAGCTAAGCCCCCGAGTGGAAGGATTGCTCTCCATTCGGTAGGACTTCTTCAAACTTAGGCGAGTACGAGACCGCAGCTAAGCCTCCAGGTGAGAGGTCTACTCATCACTCGGTAGGATTTTCATCACTTAGGCGAGCACTGGGCTGCAGCTAAGCCCCCGAGTGGGAGGATTGCTCTCCACTCGGTAGGATTTTTTCAAACTTAGGCGAGCGCTGAGCTGCAGCTAAGCCTCCGAGTGGGAGGATTGCTCTCCGCTCGGTAGGATTTTTTCGAACTTAGGCAA
>NC_041389.1:493144502-493193043 GCF_002162155.2 Triticum dicoccoides
CGGTAGGATTTTTATCACTTAGGCGAGCACTGGGCTGCAACTAAGCCCCCGAGTGAGAGGCGGACTCATCACTCGGTAGGATTTTTATCACTTAGGCGAGCACTGGGCTGCAGCTAAGCCCCTGAGTGAGAGGCGGACTCATCACTCGGTAGGATTTTTATCACTTTGGCGAGCCCTGGGCTGCAGCTAAGCCCCGAGTGAGAGGCGAACTCATCACTCGGTAGGATTTTGATCACTTAGGTGAGCACTGGGCTGCAGCTAAGCCCCCGAGTGAGAGGCAGACTCATCACTCGGTAGGATTTTCGTCACTTCGACTTAGGCGAAATAGATTCGCGGCTAAGGTAATGCACACAAAAGAAATAAACAACAATCATTCGGAAGAAGTAAATTATGTCTTTTGAAAGTCAGACTAAAAGGCATTTCTTATTACATCTGATCGGTCTAAATATTTAAGAATAGAAAGGGCGGAGCAGATCCGCATTCCAGGCGCGCGGCTCATCTTTATTGTGTTCGACGTTGAAGAGACGGTATGCTCCATTGAGGAGCACCTTGGTGATGACGAAAGGGCCTTCCCAAGCACGGGCGAGCTTGTGTGGCTTTTGTTGATCCACTCGGAGGACCAAGTCCCCTTCCTGGAATGCACGACCCCTTACGTTCTTGGCATGGAATCGACATAAGTCTTGCTGATAAATGGTCGACTAGATCAAGGCCATCTCTCTTTCCTCCTCCAAGAGGTCGACTTCATCTTGTCGAGCTTGCTCTGCTTCTTCTTCTGAGAAGAGTTCGACTCGGGGAGCGTTGTGGAGCAAATCGCTCGGCAAAAAGGCTTCGGCTCCGTAGACTAAAAAGAATGGAGTCCGTCCAGTCGACCGATTGGGGGTTGTCCTCAGCCCCCAAAGCATCAATGGGAGCTCGTTGACCCAAGCCCCTGCCGCATGCTTGAGGTCACGCATTAACCGAGGCTTCAGCCCTTTGAGAATCAATCCATTTGCTTGTTCAGCCTGTCCATTCAACTGGGGATGGGCGACCGAAGCGTAATTGACCCTCATGCCTTGGGAGGTGCAAAAAGCTTTGAACTCTTCATAATCGAAGTTCGAGCCATTATCCGTGATGATGCTGTGTGGGACGCCATATCTGAATATAAGTTCTCTGACAAAACTCACGGCTGTGCTTGCTTCAAGGCTCTTGATGGGCTTGGCCTCGATCCATTTGGTGAACTTGTCGACTGCTACCAGCACATGAGTAAATCCACTCCTGCCTGTCCTCAGAGGTCCAACCATGTCTAGTCCCCAAACGGCGAAAGGCCAGACGAGTGGAATAGTCTTCAGAGCTGATGCAGGTTTGTGGGACATGTTGGAATAAAATTGACAACCTTCACACTTGTCCATTATTTCCTTTGCCATCTCGTTAGCGTGCGTCCAGTAAAACCCGGCTCGGTATGCTTTGGCTACGATGGTCCGAGAGGACGCATGGTGACCACAGGTCCCCGAGTGAATATCGTTGAGGATCATTTGGCCTTCTTCTGGCATGATGCACTTCTGGCAGGCTCCAGTTACACTTTCTCTAAACAACTGTCCTTTTATCACAGTAAAGGCTTTAGACCGTCGGATGATCTGTCGAGCCTCTTCTTCATCCTCTGGGAGTTCCTTCCTAAGAATGTATGCAATGTATAGTACTGTCCAGTCGGGAGTGATGACCAAAACCTCCATGATTAAGTCGACCACAGCTGGGACTTCGACTTCAGTCGGATCCGTGGCACTCTTGGGCTGCGGTGACTCTTCGGTGAAAGGATTTTCTTGAACCGAAGGTGAATGGATATGTTCCAGAAACACGTTTCGTGGAATAGCTTCTCTATTTGAACCTATCTTGGCCAACTCATCTGCAGCTTGATTTTTCAGTCGGGGTATATGGTGGAGCTCCAAACCTTCAAACCTCTTCTCCAGCTTTCTCACAGCATTACAATAACCTGTCATGGCTGGGCTCCTGACATCCCATTCCTTCATCACTTGGTTAACCACCAAATCTGAGTCACCGTAGACCATAAGGCGACGGACGCCGAGTGAGATGGCCATACGCAACCCATATAGAAGTGCTTAATATTCGGCTTCGTTATTGGAGGAATCAAAATGAATCCGGAGAACGTAACTAAGCCTGTCTCCGTGGGGGGATACCAAAACTACTCCAGCGCCTGAACCATTCAACATTTTGGAGCCATCAAAGAACATAGTCCAATGCTCCGAGTGAACTTGAGTCGGCAATTGCTGCTCAATCCACTCGGCAAGGAAATCTGCAATTGCTTGGGACTTGATAGCCTTCTTTGCCTCGAACTTGATATCTAATGGAAGGAGTTCAATCGCCCCTTTTGCCACTCGACCAGTTGCGTCTCTGTTATTCAGAATTTCAGATAGTGGCGCGTCGTTGATGACTGTAATGGAGTGGTCAGAGAAATAATGCGCCACCTTCTTCATGGTCTTGTATATTCCATATACAAGCTTCTGATAATGTGGGTATCGTTGCTTGGATGGAGTCAAAACTTCAGAGAGATAATAGACTGGGCGTTGAACCTTGTAGGCTTTTCCTTCTTCTTCCCGCTCGACTGTGAGTACTGTACTGACAACTTGTACAGTGGCTGCAATGTAAAGCAGTAAAGGCTCTTTGCTGATTGGCGCAACGAGCACCGACTGGGTGGAAAGCAGGGTTTTGAGCTCTGCAAACGCTGCTTCCGCTTCATCAGTCCACACAAACTTATCAGACTTCTTCATCAATCGGTAAAGATGCAAGGCCTTTTCACCGAGACGAGAAATGAATCGACTCAGGGCGGCCAGACAACCAGTCAGCTTCCGAACGTCATGCACTCACACGGGGCGTTTCATTTGGAGGATGGTATCAACTTTTTCTGGATTGGCGTCGAACCCTCGTTCGGAAAGGAGAAAACCGAGTAACTTTCCTCCTGGAACCCTGAACATGCATTTTATTAAGCTTGATATCGTACCTTCTCAGGTTGGCAAAGGTTTCTGCAAGGTCAGTCAATAGGTCGGAACCTTTGCGAGACTTGACCACAATGTCATCCATGTACGCTTCCACATTCTAACTGATTTGAGTGAGCAGGCACTTCTGAATCATTCTCATGAATGTGGCTCCGGCATTTTTCAAACCAAAAGGCATGGTGACATAGCAAAAGCACCCGAATGGGGTGATGAAGGCTCTTTTTATTTCATCGGGACCATACAGTCGGATCTGATGGTATCCGGAATACGCATCTAAGAAAGACAAGCGCTCACACCCCGTAGTCGAGTCAACAATCTGATTGATGCGAGGGAGAGGGAAGTGATCTTTCAGGCAGGCCCGATTGATATGGTTGAAATCAATGCACATACGAAGTGAATTATCCTTCTTAGGAACCATGACTACATTGGCTAACCACTCGGAGTGATAGATTTCACGGATGAACTCTGCTGCCAATAGTCGAGCCACTTCTTCGCCAATTGCTTTCCTCTTCTGCACGACGGACCACCGAAGGTGCTCTTTGACGGGTTTTATTTTGGGGTCGACACGCAAACGGTTCTCGGCCAGTCCCCTGGGCACACCTGGCATGTCAGAAGGTTTCCATGCAAAGATGTCCCAGTTCTCACGGAGGAACTGAACAAGCGCTTCTTCCTATTTGCCGTCGAGTGTCGTTGATATATGGGTCGGTGCAGCATTGGGATCCATCGGGTGAATATGAACTGGCTTCATCTCACCAGTCAATTGGAATGCAGAATCTGTGGCAGGTTTCTTGGCTCTAAGCAAATCACTCGGATCTGCAGTCTTCTGATATTCTTGGAATTCAACTGCTGCCATCTGTTCGTCGGCGATCTTGGAGCCTTTCTGGAAACACTCCTCAGCCTTCTGCCGATTGCTTGTAACTGTGATCACACCTTTGGGGCCAGGCATCTTCAGTTTGAGGTACACATAACATGGTCGAGCCATAAAGCGTGCATAGGCTGGCCTACCCAGAATGGCATGATAGGCACTCTGGAAATCTACGACTTCAAATGTCAACTTCTCTTTACAGTAATGCTTCGAGTCACCGAAAACCACGTCAAGGGCGATCTGGCCGAGTGATTCGGCTTTCTTTCCAGGAATAACACCATGAAAACTCATATTGCTCTCGCTAAGCTTGGACATCGGAATGCCCATCCCCTTCAAGGTCTCAGCGTAGAGGATGTTCAGACCACTGCCACCGTCCATCAGTACTTTGGTCAGTTGAGTGCCTCCAAGCATACGGTCGACCACCAGAGCTTGCCTCCCAGGGGTGGCCACACGAGCAGGGTGGTCGGACTGGTTGAACGTAATGGCTGTCTAAGACCATCTCAGGTAGGTGGTCGTTGCTGCGGAAGCGACCATGTTCACCTCCCTGTTGATGACCTTCAATCGACTCTTGCTTTCAACGTAAGCAAATATCTTCAGAGTGGAATTGACCTTGGGATAACCATCGTCTTCCTCTTCATCTTCACCTTGGTCCGATTCCTTCTCCTTCTCACCGGGTTGTTTCTCTCGGAACTGCTGGATTAGGAGTCGACACTGCCGAGTGGTGTGCTTCGGGTAAATCAGATTACCTTCCTCATCCTTCTTCGTGTGGATGTGGCACGGCAAATCCAACACATCATTCCCTCTTTATCCTTCACCTTCTTAGGGGGCCAGGGCCCCTTAGGTTTTCCCTTAAACTTTCCTTGATTCACTGCCGCAATCTCTCCGGGCGCCGCCGGCTCGGCCTTGCGCTTCTGCTTCCGACTGGAGTTACCTCCACCGGCCTCTTGGCCGACTGGTTTGCTCTTCCCGCTACGGAGTCGATCCTCTTCTTGCCCGTTAGCGTACCGGGTGGCTATCTCCATCATTCGATCCAGATTCATATCCCCAGTTCGACCAAATTTCAAGACCAACTCCCTATATTTGACGCCTTCCTTGAAGGCACACACAGCTTGATGCTCTGAAACATTCTCGACGGTGTGATGCAAAGTTGACCATCTCTGGATGAACTCCCTCAAAGTCTCATTCAGATTCTGCACACAGTCCTGCAACTCAGGCAATCCTCCAGGTCGCTTGCACATGCCCTCGAAAGTTCTCACGAACACTCGGGATAGCTCTTCCCAACTGTGAATACTGCCCGGAGCCAACTGAGTCAGACATGCTCGGGCCAACCCTTCCAACATAAGTGGAAGATGCTTCATCGCTATCTCGTCATTACCGCCCCCAATCTGCACAGCCACTCGGTAATCTTCAAGCCAAGTTTCAGGCTTGGATTCACTGGTGAACTTACTAACCCCGGATGCCAGCCTGAAGTTGGGAGGTATCACTACTGCCCTGATGGCTCTGCTAAAACACTCGGGACCAGAAACATGCACTCGGCTGCCACTTGGACGATCTCTGCCAGGGTCTTCTCGGTGCGCTCTGTTCTAGTCGACCAGGCCTTGAATGAGGATAGACCTCGCGTCGAAACCCGGTTCCCTTGGGTCGACTGAATTCCTGCGCTCACCACTGTGACGACGCCTATCATCGTTCCGCAGAGGCACATATGACGCACTCCTCGTAGGAGGCGTGGGTCCCCGACAACGATTGTCACGGTCGAGTGGATGATCATACTGCCCACGGCCTTCACGCCGTGGAGGAGATCTTGGGCTGTGAGCCGACTGAACCGTGTCCGCTGCAACAGATCTACTATGAATCCTATTTCGTGACTGAGATACTGCTGTATTCTGCTCTCCTGCTGCCCTGAGCAGGGCCCGGATCTGCATCAGCCCTCTGCGAGCTTCTGACTGGGAAGGCTGGATCGACTCCGCTATTCGGGCCGCAGCTGTGAGGTTCTGAATCAGAGTGTGGTATACCTTAGGTGGAGGCGGGAAAAGCTGTCGTCGACTGGATTCATGGACCTGCTCCTGGGCACGCTCGTCGAGAGCGTGCTGAAGGTTATCCAGTCGAGTGCGCTCAGCCAAGTTGGCTAGGCGCACTTCCTCCAAGGCTCGAGCCTCGGGGGTTTCTCCAACGATGGGCGTATGGAGTGCATCCATGTTGCGGCGACGAAGTTCTTCCCTCTGCTGCGAAGAGAGGGGCTTGGGTCGGTATTCCTCATGGACGTGCGACGGATTGCCACCTCCGTCTCCGTCGCCCTCGCGGCGGAACCCGGGCGGGCTGTGAGGACCATCGACCATCAAGACTTTGGCCACAGGATCGCTGCTATCGCACTCGGATGCAGTCCCCACAGAGCCAGTCGATAGATCGAACAGGCCGTGGAGGGTTTCATCGGGCTCGATTGCCGCAACTTGATGGGTGGTCGAGCGTCGAGCCACCACATGTTTCACCCAGCGATGAAGCCACGATCGACCGGACCGCTTGCGACGGCGAACAGCGGGGAGAGAAAACACCGTCGGAGTCGACTGATACTGAGTCGACGGCTGCCGGAGAAGGACGCCACGAACGCACGAGCGCAAGTGCGTCGCCCCTCGAACAGGGAGCGCCTCAATGTCGAGCGGAGCTTCCTGAAGCCACGCCGAGTCGTTGGCGACAAAAACGAGCGTGCCGAGACGGATCTCGCGGCCCTCAACCACCCCGCCGCCGCAAACCATGATGATGATCAGAAAAACTTGCAACTTCACCAATAAGTCGCTAAGACACCTGCCCCAAGGTGGTGCCAACTGTCGTGGTTCTAAGTCTGACATTAGAAAGGGGGGTAGGAATGGAGAGGCAAGATCTTAGCTATGGCGAAGATGTACACACGAGGTTTACGAGTTCAGGCCCTTCTCGGAGGAAGTAATAGCCCTACGTCTCGGTGCCCGGAGGCGGTCGATTCGATTATGTGTGTTGTATTACAGAGGGTGCGAACCCTTGTGTCAGAGGAGGGAGTGGCTTATATAGAGTGCGCCAGGACCCCAGCCCGTCTCCATTACAAGGGAACTAATGTACATAAAGTAAGGGGCGTTACTGGTAACGCCAGCATTAAGTACTCTTAATGCTCATGAAGACTAAGGAGTAAATATCTGGTCGTTGCGTGCTCTTTCGACTCCTGGTCTTTGATATGGTCGAGCTGCCTTCCTTGTGGTCGAGTGACGGTAGGTAGCGACCATCGAGTGATGTGACCGTCGAGTGGATTGCACTCGACGTATAAGACTGGCGCTCTTCTGTTGACTCTTGGTCTTTCCGTCCTCCAGGGTAGTGACCTTGAGTAGGACGTATAGGTTGAGCCTATGACCCTACCCCGGGTCTGTATCCTCGTCACCGCCTCCGGGCACCAAGACGTAGGGCTATTACTTCCTCCGAGAAGGGCCTGAACACGTAAATCTTGTGTGTACACCTTCACCATAGCTAAGATCTTGCCTCTCCATACCTACCCCCCTTTCTACTGTCAGTCTTAGAACCACGACAGTTGGAGCCCACCATGGGGCAGGTGTCTTAACGACTTGTTGGTGAGGTTGCAATTTTTCCGATCATCATCATCATGGTTTCCGGCGGTGGATTGGCTGAGGGCCGCGAGATCCATCTCGGCGCACTCGTTTTCATCCGACGACTCCGCTTGGCTCTAGGAAGCTCCCCTTGACATCGAGGCGCTCCCCGTCCAAGGGGCGACGCACTTTCGCGCGTGCGTTCACGGCGTCCTTCTCCGGCAGCCGTCGACCCAGTATTGGTCGGCTCCGATGGTGTCTTCCCTCCCTGCTGTTCGCCGCTGCAAGCGATCCGGTCGGTCGCGGCTTCAGCGGCGGGTGAAACACGCGGTGGCTCGACATTTAGCCACCCATCAAGTTGTGGCAATCAAGCCCGACGAAACTCTCCATGGCCTGTTCGATCTGTCAACTGGCTCCACCGAGACCGCATTCGAGTGCGATAGCAGCGACCCTGCGGCTGAAGTCTTGATGGTCAATGGACCATGTAGTCCGCCTGGTTTCCACCGTGAAGACGGCGGGAATGGTGGCGGCGATCCGTCACGCATCCACAAGGAGTACCATCCCGAACCCCTCTCTTTGCAGCAGAGGGAAGAACTTCATCGCCGCAACATAGATGCACTCCACACACCCATCGTTGGAGAAACCCCCGAGGCTCAGGCCTTGGAAGATGCGCGCTTGGCTAATTTGGCTGAGCACACTCGACTGGAGAACCTTCAGCGCGCTCTCGACGAGCGTGCTTGGGAGCGGATTCCTGAGTCCAGTCGACGAAAGATTTTCCCGCCTCCGCCTAAGGTATACCGTACTCCGATTCAAAATCTCACAGCTGCGGCCCGAATAGCAGAGTCGATTCAACCTTCCCAGTCGGAGGCTGGCAGAGGTTTGATGCAAATCCGGGCCTTACTCCGGGAAGCAAGAGAACAGAACACAACAGTGTCTTAGTCGCGGAATAGAATTCATAGCAGATCCGTGGTAGCGGATACAGTTCAGTCGGCCCACAGTCCAAGATCGCCCCTGCGGCATGAAGGCCATGGGCAGTATGATCATCGACTCGACCGCGACAATCATCGTCGAGTGCCCACACCTCCTCCAAGGAGTGCAACGTATGTGCCTCGGCAGTACGATGATAGACGCCGCCACAGTGGCGAGCGCAGAGCACCAGTCGACCCAAGAGAGCCAGGCTTTGATGCGATATCTATCCTCGTTCAAGGTCTAGTCGGCCGGAACAGAGTGCATAGAGAAGACCCTGGCAGAGATCGTCCGACTGGCAGCAGAGTGCATGTTTCAGGTCCAGAGTGTTTTAGCAGAGCCATCAGGCTGCAGTGATTCCTCCCAACTTCAGGTTGGCGACTGGAGTCAGTAAGTTCACTGGAGAGTCCAAGCCTGAAACTTGGCTTGAGGATTACCGAGTTGCTGTGCAGATTGGTGGCGGGAATGATGAAGTGGCAATAAAACATCTTCCTCTGATGTTGGAAGGGTCGGCTTGAGCGTGGTTGACTCAGTTAGCCCCAGGCAGTATATACAGTTGGGAAGAGCTTGCTCGAGTGTTCGTCAGAACTTTTGAGGGCACTTGCAAGCCGCCAGCAGGATTGACAGAGTTGCAGCATTGTGTGTAGAAACCGAGTGAGACTCTAAGGGATTTCATTCAGAGGTGGACTACTTTGCATCACACCGTTGAAAATGTATCAGAGCATCAAGCAGTGTGTGCCTTCAAGGAAGGCGTCAAATACCGAGAGTTGGTCCTGAAGTTCGGTCGGACTGGAGATATGACTCTGACTCGGATGATGGAAATAGCCACCCGGTATGCTAATGGAGAAGAAGAGGATCGACTCCGCAGTGGAAAGGGTAAACCAGTCGGCCAAGAAGCCGGTGGGGGTAATTCCAATCGGAAACAGAAATGTAAGTCCGAGCCTACAACACCCAGTGAGATTGCAGCAGTGGCTCAAGGAAAGTTTAAAGGAAAACCTAAAGGGCCCTGCTCCCCTAAGAAGGTAAAGGATCAAGCAAGAAATAATGTGTTGGATTTACCGTGTCACATCCATACGAAGAAGGACGAAGAAGGTAATCTGATTTACCCTAAGCATACCACTCGACAATGTCGACTCCTGATCCAGCAGTTCCGAGAGAGACAGCCCAGTGAGAAGGAAAAAGAGTCGGACAAAGACGAGGACGAGGAGGAAGACGACGATTATCCCAACAATTCCACCCTGATGATTTTTGCTGATGTTTAGAGCAAGAGTCGGTTGAAAGTTATCAATAGAGAAGTGAATATGATCACTCCGGCGACGACGACCACATATCTGAAATGGTCTCAAACAGCCATCACGTTCAACCAATATGATCACCCTGCGCGTATAGCCACCCCTGGGAGGCAACCGTTGGTGGTTGACCCAGTGGTCGAAGGCACTAGACTGACCAAAGTGCTAATGGATGGTGGTAGCGGCCTGAATATCCTTTATGCTGAAACCTTGAAGGGGATGGGCATTCCGATGTCCAAACTTAGCGAGAGCAATATGAGTTTCCATGGCATTATCCCTGGAAAGAAATCCGAATCACTCAGCCAGATCACCCTTGACGTGGTTTTCGGTGATTCCAAGAATTATCGTAAGGAAAAGTTGACATTTGAAATTGTGGATTTACAGAGTGCTTATCATGCCATTCTGGGTAGCCTGCCTATGCATGTTTTATGGCTCGACCATGTCACGTGTACCTCAAGTTGAAGATGCTTGATAACCCGCAAGTGTAGGGGATCGCAACAGCTTTCGAGGGTAGAGTATTCAACACAAATTTATTGATTCGACACAAGGGGAGCCAAAGAATATTATTGAATATTAGCAGTTGAGTTGTCAATTCAACCACACCTGGATAACTTAATATCTGTAGCAAGGTATTTAGTAGCAAAGTAGTATGATAATAAAGGTATCAGTGGCAAAAGTAATATTTTGGGGTTTTGTAGTAATTGTAACAATAGCAACGGAAAAGTAAATAAGCGAAGAACAAGATGTGAAAAGCTCGTAGGCATTGGATCAGTGATGGATAATTATGTCGGATGCGATTCCTCATGTAATAGCTATAACATAGGGTGACACAGAACTAGCTCCAATTCATCAATGTAATGTAGGCATGTATTCCGAATATAGTCATACGTGCTTATGGAAAATAACTTGCATGACATCTTTTGTCCTACCCTCCCGTGGCAGCGGGGTCCTAGCGGAAACTAAGGGATATTAAGGCCTCCTTTTAATAGAGAACCGGACCAAAGCATTAACACATAGTGAATACATGAACTCCTCAAACTACGGTCATCACCGAGAAGTATCCCGATTATTGTCACTTCGGGGTTGTCGGATCATAACACATAATAGGTGACTATAGACTTGCAAGATAGGATCAAGAACACACATATATTCATGAAAATATAATAGGTTCAGATCTGAAATCATGGCACTCGGGCCCTAGTGACAATCATTAAGCATAGGAAAGTCATAGCAACATCAATCTCAGAACATAGTGGATACTAGGGATCAAATCCTAATAAAACTAACTTGATTACATGGTAAATCTAATCCAACCCATCACCGTCCAGCAAGCCTACGATGGAATTACTCACGCACGGCGGTGAGCATCATGAAATTGGTGATGGAGGATGGTTGATGATGACGACGGCGATGAATCCCCCTCTCCGGAGCCCCGAACGGGCTCCAGATCAGCCCTCCCGAGAGAGATTAGGGCTTGGCGGCGGCTCCGTATTGTAAAACGCGATGAAACTTCCTCTCTGATTTTTTCTCCGCGAGACGGAATATATGGAGTTGGAGTTGAGGTCGGCGGAGCCTCAGGGGGCCCACGAGACAAGGGGCGCGCCCAGGGGGTGGGCGCCCCCACCCTCGTGGATAGGGTGTGGGCCCCATGGTCTTGATTCTTTCGCCAGTATTTTTTATATTTTCTGAAACTTGCCTCCAAGGATTTTTAGGAATTCCGAGAACTTTTGTTTTCTACACATAAAACAACATCATGGCAGTTTTGCTAAAAACAGCGCCAGTTCGGGTTAGTTTCATTCAAATCATGCAAGTTAGAGTCCAAAACAAGGGCAAAAGTGTTTGGAAAAGTAGATACGTTGGAGACGTATCAATGCCTGGCCCCAGAGGTGTGATCACAATTACTAGCAATCGGCAGAAAGCGGAGGAATGCTTCCAAAAGGGTTCCAAAATTGCCGATGCACACATGGCAGTAGTTGAATTTCAAGAATATCAGAAGAATGCAGATCCGAGTGATTTGCTCCGAGCTAAGAAGCCTACCACAGATTCTGCATTTCAGTCGTCTGGTGAAACGAAGCCGATTCATATTCACCTGACCGATCCCAATGCCGCACCGACTCATATCTCAACGACACTCGACAGTAAATAGGAAGAAGTGCTCATCCAGTTCCTCCGTGAGAACTGGGACATCTTTGCATGAAAACCTTCCGACATGCCGGGTGTACCCAGAGAACTGGCTGAGCACCGTTTGCGTGTCGTTCCCAAGGTAAAACCCATCAAAGAGCATCTTCGGCGGTCCGCCGTGCATAAGAGAAAGGCAATTGGCGAGGAAGTGGCAGCAGAGTTCATCCGAGAGATCTACCACTCCGAGTGGCTTGCCAATGTAGTCATGGTCCCTAAGAAGGACGATTCACTTCGTATGTGGATCGATTTCAAGCACATCAATCGGGCCGGCCCAAAAGATCATTTTACTCTCCCCCGCATCGATCAGATTGTTGACTCGACTGTGGGGTGTGAGCGCTTGTCTTTTTTAGATGCATATTCCGGGTATCATCAGATCCGACTGTATGGTCCCGATGAAATAAAAACAGCCTTCACAACCCCATTCGGGTGCTTTTGCTATGTCACCATGCCATTTGGTCTTAAAAATGCCGGAGCCACATTCATGAGGATGATTCAAAAGTGCCTGCTCACTCAAATCAGTTGGAATGTGGAAGCATACATGGATGACATTGTGGTCAAGTCACGTAAAGGTTCCGACCTACTGACTGACCTCGCAGAAACCTTTGCCAACCTAAGAAGGTATGGTATCAAGCTTAATCCGTCAAAGTGCACATTCGGAGTTCCAGGTGGAAAGTTACTCGGTTTCCTCGTTTCCGAACAAGGGAATGACGCAAATCTAGAAAAAGTTGATACCATCCTCCGGATGAAACACCCTGTGCGTGTCATGACGTTTAGAAGCTTACTGTTTGTTTGGCCGCCTTGAGTTGATTCATTTCTCATCTCGGTGAAAAGGCCTTACCTCTTTACCGATTGATGAAGAAATCTGATAAGTTCGAGTGGACTGAGGAAGCTGACGCAGCGTTTGCAGAGCTCAAAGCCCTGCTTTCCACCCAGCCGGTGCTTGCTGCGCCAATCAACAAAGAGCCTTTACTGCTTTATATTGCAGCCACTGGACAAGTTGTCAGTACAGTACTCACGGTCGAGTGGGAATAAGAAGGAAAGGCTTACAAAGTTCAGCGCCCAGTGTATTATCTCTCTGAAGTTTTGACTCCATCCAAGCAACGATATCCACATTATCAAAAGCTTGTCTATGGAATCTACATGACCTTGAAGAAGGTTGCACACTATTTATCTGATCAGTCCATTACAGTCGTCAGCGACGCACCATTATCTGAAATTCTGAACAACAGAGATGCAACTGGTCGAGTGGCAAAATGGGCGATTGAACTCCTTCCATTGGATATCAAGTTCGAGGCAAAGAAAGCTATCAAGTCCCAAGCAATCGCAGATTTCCTTGCCGAGTGGATTGAGCAGCAACTGCCGACTCAAGTTCACTTGGAGCATTGGACCATGTTCTTCGATGGCTCCAAGATGCTGAATGGTTCCGGTGCTGGGGTAGTGTTGGTATCCCCCCATGGAGACAAGCTGAGCTATGTTCTCCAAATTCATTTTGACTCTTCCAACAATGAAGCTGAATATGAAGCACTTTTGTACGGGTTGCGTATGGCCATTTCACTCGGCGTCTGTTGCCTTATTGTCTATGGTGACTCGGATTTGGTGGTTAATCAAGTGATGAAATAAATGGGATGTCAGGAGCCCAACCATGACTGGTTATTGCAATGCAGTAAGAAAGCTGGAAAAGAAGTTTGAAGGGTTGGAGCTTCACCAAATACCCCGACTGAAAAATCAAGGCGCAGATAAATTAGCAAAGATAGGATCCAAGAGAGAGGCCATTCCCAGCAATGTGTTTTTGGAACATATTCATTCACCTTCAGTTCAGGAAGATCCTTTCACTGAAGAGTCCCCACAGCCTAAGAGCGCCACAGATCCGACTGAAGTCGAAATCCCAGCCGTGGTCGACTTAGTCATGGAGGTTTTGGTCGTCACTCCCGACTGGATAGTGCCATAGGTTGCATACATTCTTAGGAAAGAACTTCCAGAGGATGAAGAAGAGGCTCGACAGATCGTCCGAGGATCTAAAGCCTTTATTGTGATAAAAGGTCAGTTGTTCAGAGAAAGTGTAACTGGAGTCTGCCAAAAATGCATCATGCCACAAGAAGGCTGAATGATCCTCAATGATATTCACTCGGGGACCTGTGGTCACCATGCGTCCTCTCGGACCATCGTGGCCAAAGCATACCGAGCCAGATTTTACTGGCAACATGCCAACGAGATGGCGAAAGAAATAGTAGATAAATGTGAAGGCTGTCAGTTTTACTCCAACATGTCCCATAAGCCTGTGTCAGCTCTGAAGACTATTCCACTCGTCTGACCTTTCGCTGTCTAGGGATTGGACATGGTTGGACCTTTGAGGACTGGCAAGAGTGGATTTACCCATGTGCTAGTAGCAGTCGACAAGTTTACCAAATGGATCGAAGCCAAGCCCATTAAAAACCTTGAAGCAAGTACGACTGTAAGTTTCATCAGAGAATTGATATTCAGATATGGTGTTCCGCACAACATCATCACGGATAACGGGTCGAACTTCGACTCTGACGAGTTCAGAGCCTTTTGTGCTTCCCAAGGCATGGGGGTCGATTACACTTTAGTCGTCCATCCTCAGTCGAATGGGCAGGCTGAAAGAGCAAATGGATTGATTCTCAAAGGACTGAAACCCTGATTAATGCATGACCTCAAGCATGCAGTAGGTGCCTGGGTTGATGAACTTCCATCAGTACTTTGGGGATTGAGGACAACTCATAATCGATCGACTGGATGAACTCCATTCTTCTTAGTCTACGGAGCTGAAGCCGTACTCCCGAGTGATCTGCTCCACAATGCGCCCCGAGTCAAGCTCTTCTCAGAAGAAGAAGCAGAACAAGCTCGACAAGATGTAGTCGATCTCCTAGAAGAAGAAAGAGAGATGGCCTTGATCCGGTCGACCATTTATCAACAAGACCTGCGTAAATTCCATGCCAGAAACATAAGGGGTCGGGCATTTCAGGAGGGAGACTTGGTTCTTCGAGTGGACCAGCAGAAACCACACAAGCTCGCTCCTGCTTGGGAGGGCCCCTTCGTCATCACCAAAGTGCTCCACAACGGAGCATATCGTCTTTTCAACGTCGAGCACAATAAAGATGAGCCACGCGCCTGGAATGCGGAACTGCTCTGCCCCTTTTACTCTTAAGCATTCAGACTATTGAGATGTAATAAGAAATACCTTTTAGTTTGATTATCAAAGACATGATTTTACAGTCTTCCAAATGATTGTTGTTCATTTTTTACATGTTCTAAAATCCCCCAGTGGGTGCCTTAGCTGCGAATCCATTTCACCTAAGTTGAAAATAAAAATCCTACCGAGTGGTGAGCCAGCCTCTCACTCGGGGGCTTAGCTGCGGGTCCGTTTCGCTTAAGTGTTAAAAAATCCTACCGAGTGGTGAGCCAGCCTATCACTCGGAGGCTTAGCTGCAGTCCAGTACTCGCCTAAGTGTTAAAAAATCCTACCGAGTGGTGAGCCAGCCTCTCACTCGGAGGCTTGGCTGCAGTCCAGTACTCGCCTAAGTGTTAAAAAATCCTACCGAGTGGTGAGCCAGCTTCTCACTCGGAGGCTTAGCTGCAGTCCAGTACTCGCCTAAGTGTTAACAAATCCTACCGAGTGGTGAGCCAGCCTTTCACTCGGAGGCTTAGCTGCATTCCAGTACTCACCTAAGCGTTAAAAAATCCTACCGAGTGGTGAGCCAGCCTCTCACTCGGAGGCTTAGCTGCAGTCCAGTACTCGCCTAAGTTTAAAAAGATCCTACCATACGGTACGGGTCGACCACGACCCCCTGTCGGTGTCAAAACCGGCGGATCTCGGGTAGGGGGTCCCGATCTGTGCGTCTTAGGCTGATGGTAACAGGAAGCAAGGGACACAATGTTTACCCAGGTTCGGGCCCTCTCGATGGAGGTAAAACCCTACTTCCTGCTTGATTAATATTGAAGATATGAGTAGTACAAGAGTAGATCTACCACGAGATCGTAGAGGCTAAACCCTAAGAGCTAGCTTATGATGGTATGATTGTAATTGTGATCGGCCTTCTAAGTACCATTCTCTCCGGTTTATATAGACACCGGAGAAGGCTAGGGTTTACATGGAGTCGGTTACAAGGAAGGAAATACAATATCCGGATCGCCAAGCTTGTCTTCCACGCAAAGGAGAGTCCCATCCGGACACGGGCCGAAGTCTTGAGTCTTGTATCTTCACGCTTCGATAGCTCGGACGATGTATATAGTATGTCTGTTCGAATACCCCCTAATCCAGGACTCGCTCAGTAGCCCCTGAACCAGGCTTCAATGACGATGAGTCCGGCGTGCAGTCTTGTCTTCGCCATTGCAAGGCGGGTTCCTTCTCAGAATACTCCAAGGTTATTATCGAACACGTAGACCGTGTCCGGATCTGCAAAATGATCTTCACATACCACCATAGAGAGAATGATATTTCAGCTGACAACTTTTAGACGACGTGATATGTCATTACAGCCAGGTCATTATTCAAACTGTTTTCCCCACAACGAGCCACAGCGCGTATTGTGGGGCGGTTTCTTTGACACGCCTTGTCAAAGCAGAGATCATGTCCCCTTATCACGGGATTCTCATCAATACGGGTGTGGATAATCCAACCGCACCGCTAATCGCGGCGAGTGGGAGGTGAGCGGGTTCCACCAGGCAAGTGGGGAGGCGCAAAAAACTTGTACCACCTCTTATAAAGAGATAAAGTCTCTTCCTCTTTACCCACGCCTTCTCCTTCCGCTAACTCATTCCCCTCTGCTCGAGCCCTAACGCCCAAGCCTTCTTCTTTTCCGTCGAAGAGAAGTTTTCCAAAGATGTCCCGATCTGGAGCAGGAGGCAGATGGATGGCCTCTACCGTTCGGGAGAAGGATATCAAAAGCTCCGGGAAGCCGGGTATCTGGCCAAGAAGATCGGCCACCATCTCCCATCGGCGGGACAGGTCATCCCTACTCCGGAGCCTCACGAGAGAGTCGTGTTCCTTCCCCATTTTGTCTGCGGGCTCAGGTTTCCCCGCCACCCATTTGTCCCTGGAGTTATGTATTATTACGTGATTGATTTTCATGCTCTTTGCCCCAACTCTTTTCTCAATATCTCGACGTTCATCGTCGTGTGCGAGGCCTTTCTCCGGATTTTGCCTCACTTCGGCCTGTGGCTAAAGATTTTCAATGTGAAGCCCAAGGTGGTAAGTGGAGAACACGCCGAGTGTGGCAGTGCCATGGTGAGCAAGATGCCCAAGGTCATTTGGCCGAAGGGCACTTTCAACGACCCCGTCAAGGAGTGGCAGCAGTAGTGGTTTTATATCACCAAACCACGCGGCAAAAAGTGGGCTGCAGCTCCTGAGTTCAGATCCGGAGCTCCACTGCGGCTCACGTCCTGGCCCAAGAAGGGCCCGAACTGGTCCTCGTCCGATGAGCTATCACTGCTCCAGACGCGCGTTCGGAGCGCGGTTGACAAGGACGTCAAACTCGTCGACATAGTCCAGGTGATGCTAGTTCGCCTGGTTCTACCTTGTCAGCGTCGAGCCTGCACTTTGTGGGAGTTCTGTTGGAAATATGCCCTAGAGGCAATAATAAATTAGTTATTATTATTATATTTCCTTGTTCATGATAATCGTTTATTATCCATGCTATAATTGTATTGATAGGAAACTCAGATACATGTGTGGGTACATAGACAACACCATGTCCCTAGTAAGCCTCTAGTTGACTAGCTCGTTGATCAATAGATGGTTACGGTTTCCTGACCATGGACATTGGATGTCGTTGATAACGGGAACACATCATTAGGAGAATGATGTGATGGACAAGACCCAATCCTAAGCCTAGCACAAAGATCGTGTAGTTCGTATGCTAAAGCTTTTCTAATGTCAAGTATCATTTCCTTAGACCATGAGATTGTGCAACTCCCGGATACTGTAGGAATGCTTTGGGTGTACCAAACGTCACAACGTAGCTGGGTGGCTATAAAGGTGCACTGCGGGTATCTCCGAAAGTGTCTGTTGGGTTGGCACGAATCGAGACTGGGATTTGTCACTCCGTGTGACGGAGAGGTATCTCTGGGCCCACTCGGTAGGACATCATCATAATGTGCACAATGTGACCAAGGGGTTGATCACGGGATGATGTGTTATGGAACGAGTAAAGAGACTTGCCGGTAACGAGATTGAACAAGGTATCGGGATACCGATGATCGAATCTCGGGTAAGTACTATACCGCTAGACAAAGGGAATTGAATACAGGATTGATTGAATCCTCAACATCGTGGTTCATCCGATGAGATCATCGTGGAACATGTGGGAGCCAACATGGGTATCCAGATCCCGCTGTTGGTTATTGGCCAGAGAGTTGTCTCGGTCATGTCTGCATGGTTCCCGAACCCGTAGGGTCTACACACTTAAGGTTCGGTGACGCTAGAGTTGTTATGGGAATTAGTGTGCAGTTACCGAATGTTGTTCGGAGTCCCTAATGAGATCCTGGATGTCACGAGGAGTTCCGGAATGGTCCGGAGGTAAAGATTTATATATGGGAAGTCCTATTTTGGCCACCGGAAAATGTTCGGGATTTTTTGGTATTGTACCGGGAAGGTTCTAGAAGGTTCCAGAGTGGGGCCTGTTGGAAATATGCCCTAGAGGCAATAATAAAAGGATTATTATTATATTTCCTTGTTCATGATAATTGTCTTTATTCATGCTATAATTGTATTATCCGGAAATCGTAATACACGTGTGAATACATAGACCATAATATGTCCCTAGTAAGCCTCTAGTTGACTAGCTCGTTGATCAACAGATAGTCATGGTTTCCTGACTATGGACATTAGATGTCGTTGATAAAGGGATCACATCATTAGGAGAATGATGTGATGGACAAGACCCAATCCTAAGCATAGCACAAGATCGTGTAGTTCGTTTTGCTAGAGCTTTTCCAATGTCAAGTATCTTTTCCTTAGACCATGAGATCGTGTAACTCCCGGATACTGTAGGAGTGCTTTGGGTGTACCAAACGTCACAACGTAACTGGGTGACTATAAAGGTGCACTACAGGTATCTCCGAAAGTGTCTGTTGGGTTGACACAGATCGAGAGTGGGATTTGTCACTCCGTATGACGGAGAGGTATCTCTGGGCCCACTCGGTAATGCATCATCATAATGAGCTCAAAGTGACCAAGTGTTTGGTCACATGATCATGCATTACGGTACGAGTAAAGTGATTTGCCGGTAACAAGACTGAACGAGGTATTTGGATACCGACGATCGAGTCTCGGGCAAGTAACGTACCGATTGACAAAGGGAATTGTATACGGGGTTGATTGAATCCTCGACATCATGGTTCATCCGATGAGATCATCGAGGAGCATGTGGGAGACAACATGGGTATCCAGATCCCGCTATTGGTTATTGACCGGAGAGCCGTCTTGGTCATGTCTGCGTGTCTCCCGAACCCATAGGGTCTACACACTTAAGGTTCGGTGACGCTAGGGTTATTAGGAAGACTTGTATGTGATTACCGAATGTTGTTCGGAGTCCCAGATGAGATCCCGGACGTCACGAGGAGTTCTGGAATGGTCCGGAGGTGAAGATTTATATATGGGAAGTTGTCATACGGTCACCGAAAAGTTTCGAGGGCATATCGGTATTGTACCGGGGCCACCGGAGGGGTTCCGGGGGTCCACCGGGAGGGGCCACCTCTCTCGGATGGCCTCGTGGGCCGTAGGGGGCAGGGAACCAGCCCTTGGAGGGCTGGGCGCCCCCCTTGGGCCCATGCGCCTAGGGTTGGGGGGGAAACCCTAAGGGGGGCGCCCCCCTTGCTTGGGGGGCAAGCCCCCTCCCTTGGCCGCCCCCCCTCTAGATCTCATCTAGAGGGGGCCGTCCCCCTTCCCCCTTCCCCTATAAATAGAGGGGCGAGGGGAGGGATGCACAACACATCAAAGGCGCAACCCCTCCCCTCCCCAACACCTCTCCTCCTCCATTAAGTGCTTGGCGAAGCCCTGTCGGAGTACTGCCTCTCCACCACCACCACGTCGACGTGCTGCTGCTGGAGCCTTCTTCGTCAACCTCTCCTTCCCCCTTGCTGGATCAAGAAGGAGGAGACGTCATCCGCTCCGTACGTGTGTTGAATGCGGAGGTGCTGTCCGTTCGGCACTTGGTCATCGGTGATTTGGATCACGGCGAGTACGACTCCATCATCCCCGTTCTTTTGAACGCTTCCGCTCGCAATCTACAAACTGGTATGTGGATGCATCTCTTCTTTCACTCATTGCTTAGATAAACTCATAGATGAATCTTGGTGAAACCGTAGGAAATTTTTTATTTTCTGCAACGTTCTCCAACAGTGGCATCATGAGCTAGGTCTATGCGTAGTTCTCTATTGCACGAGTAGAACACAAATTTGTTGTGGGCGTAGATCTTGTCAACTTGCTTGCCGCTACTAGTCTTTTCTTGCTTCAGCGATATTGTGGGATGAAGCGGCCCGGACCGACCTTACACGTACGCTTACGTGAGACAGGTTCCACCGACTGACATGCACTAGTTACATAAGGTGGCTAGCGGGTGTCTCTCTCTCCTACTTTAGTTGGAGCGGATTCAATGAAAAGGGTCCTTATGAAGGGTAAATAGAAGTTGACAAAAAATGACGTTGTGGTTATTCGTAGGTAAGAAAACGTTCTTGCTAGAACCCAATTGCAGCCACGTAAAAGATGCAACAACAATTAGAGGACGTCTAACTTGTTTTTGCAGCAATTGTCATGTGATGTGATATGGCCAGAAGTTGTGATGAATGATGAATGATATATATTGTGATGTATGAGATCATGTTCTTGTAATAGGAATCACGACTTACATGTCGATGAGTATGACAACCGGCAGGAGCCATAGGAGTTGTCTTTATTTTTTGTATGACCTGCGTGTCATTGAAGAACGCCATGTAAATTACTTTACTTTATTGCTAAACGCGTTAGCCATAGAAGTAGAAGTAGTCGTTGGCGTGACAACTTCATGAAGACACAATGATGGAGATCATGATGATGGAGATCATGGTGTCATGCCGGTGACCGAAGATGATCATGGAGCCCCGAAGATGGAGATCGAAGGAGCTATATGATATTGGCCATATCATGTCACTACTTTATATAATTGCATGTGATGTTTATTATGTTTATGCATCTTGTTTACTTAGAATGGCGGTAGTAAATAAGATGATCCCTTATAACAATTTCAAGAAAGTGTTCCCCCTAACTGTGCACCGTTGCTAAAGTTTGTCGTTTCGAAGCACCACGTGATGATCGGGTGTGATAGATCCTTACGTTCACATACAACGGGTGTAAGACAGTTTTACACATGCAAAACACTTAGGGTTAACTTGACAAGCCTACCATGTACAGACATGGCCTCAGAACACAAGAGACCGAAAGGTCGAACATGAGTCGTATGGAAGATACAGTCAACATGGAGATGTTCACCAATGATGACTAGTCCGTCTCACGTGATGATCGGACACGGCCTAGTCGACTCGGATCGTGTAACACTTAGATGACTAGAGGGATGTCTAATCTAAGTGGGAGTTCATTAAATAATTTGATTAGATGAACTTAATTATCATGAACTTAGTCTAAAACTTTTGCAAAATATGTCTTGTAGATCAAATGGCCAACGCTCATGTCAACATGAACTTCAACGCGTTCCTCGAGAAAACCAAGCTGAAAGATGATGGCAGCAACTATTCGGACTGGGTCCGGAACCTGAGGATCATCCTCATAGCAGCCAAAAAAGCATATGTCCTAGAAGGACCGCTAGGTGAAGCACCCATCCCAGAGAACCAAGACATTATGAACACTTGGCAATCACGTGCTGATGATTACTCCCTCGTTCAGTGCGGCATGCTTTACAGCTTAGAACCGGGGCTCCAAAAGCGTTTTGAGCAACACGGAGCATATGAGATGTTCGAGGAGCTGAAAATGGTTTTTCAAGCTCATGCCCGGGTCGAGAGATATGAAGTCTCTGACAAGTTCTATAGTTGTAAGATGGAGGAAAATAGTTCTGTCAGTGAGCACATACTCAAAATGTCTGGGTTGCACAACCGCCTGTCCTAGTTGGAGATCAACCTCCCGGACGAGGCAGTCATTGACAGAATCCTTCAGTCGCTCCCACCGAGCTACAAGAGCTTTGTGATGAACTACAATATGCAGGGGATGGTGAAGACCATTCCTGAAGTATTTTCAATGCTGAAGTCGGCAGAGGCAGAAATCAACAAAGACCATCAAGTGTTGATGGTCAATAAAACCACCAAGTTCAAGAAGGGCAAGGGTAAGAAGAACTTCAAGAAGGACGGCAAAGATGTTGCTGCGCCCGGTAAGCCAGTTGCCGGGAACAAGTCAAAGAATGGACCCAAGCCTAAGACTGAGTGTTTTTATTGCAAAGGGAAGGGTCATGGAAGCGGAACTGCCCCAAATACTTAGCAGACAAGAAGGCCGGCAACACTAAAGGTATATGTGATATACATGTAATTGATGTGTACCTTACCAGTACTCGTAGTAACTCCTGGGTATTTGATACTGGTGCCGTTGCTCACATTTATAACTCACAGCAGGAGCTGCGGAATAAGTGGAGACTGGCGAAGGACGAGGTGACGATGCGCGTCGGGAATGGTTCCAAGGTCGATGTGATCGCCGTCGGCACGCTACCTCTACATTTACCCACGGGATTAGTTATGAACCTCAATAATTGTTATTTAGTGCCAAGTTTGAGCATGAACATTGTATCTGGATCTCGTTTAATACGAGATGGCTACTCATTTAAATCCGAGAATAATGGTTGTTCTATTTATATGAGAGATATGTTTTATGGTCATGCCCCAATGGTCAATGGTTTATTCTTAATGAATCTCAAACATAATGTTACACATATTCATAGTGTGAATACCAAAAGATGTAAAGTTGATAACGATAGTCCCACATGCTTGTGGCACTGCCGCCTTGGTCACATTGGTGTCAAGCGCATGAAGAAGCTCCATGCTGATGGACTTTTAGAGTCTCTCGATTATGAATCATTTGACACATGCGAACCATGCCTCATGGGCAAGATGACCAAGACTCCGTTCTCCAGAACAATGGAGCGAGCAACCAACTTATTGGAAATCATACATACCGATGTGTGCGGTCCAATGAGCGTCGAGGCTCGCGGAGGATATCGTTATGTTCTCACTCTCACTGATGACTTGAGTAGATATGGGTATGTCTACTTGATGAAACACAAGTCTGAGACCTTTGAAAAGTTCAAGGAATTTCAGAATGAGGTAGAGAATCAACGTGACCGAAAGATAAAGTTCCTACGATTAGATCATGGAGGAGAATACTTAAGTCACGAATTTGGTACACACTTAAGAAAATGTGGAATCGTTTCACAACTCACGCCGCCTGGAACACCCCAGCGTAACGGTGTGTCCGAACGTCGTAATCGCACTCTATTGGACATGGTGCTGATGTCTCTTACTGATTTATCGCTATCATTTTGGGGATACGCTCTAGAGACAGCTACATTCACTTTAAATAGGGCACCGTCTAAATCCGTTGAGACGACATCGTATGAATTATGGTTTGGGAAGAAACCTAAGCTGTCGTTTCTAAAAGTTTGGGGATGCGATGCTTATGTCAAGAAACTTCAACCTGAAAAGCTCGAACCCAAGTCGAAAAAATGCGTCTTCATAGGATACCCTAAGGAAACCATTGGGTATACCTTCTATTTAAGATCCGAGGGCAAGATCTTTGTTGCCAAGAATGGATCCTTTCTGGAAAAAGAGTTTCTCTCGAAAGAAGTAAGTGGGAGGAAAGTAGAACTCGATGAAGTACTGCCTCTTGAACCGGAAAGTAGTACAGCTCAGGAAAATGTTCCTGTGGTGCCTACACCAACTGGAGAGGAAATCAATGATGATGATCAAGGTACTTCGGATCAAGTTGCTACTGAACTTCGTAGGTCCACAAGGACACGTTCCACACCAGAGTGGTATGGCAACCCTGTCCTGGAAATCATGTTGTTAGACAACGGTGAACCTTCAAACTATGAAGAAGCGATGGCGGGCCCAGATTCCAACAAATGGCTTGAAGCCATGCAATCCGAGATAGAATCCATGTATGAAAACAAAGTATGGACTTTGACAGACTTGCCCGATGATCGGCGAGCGATAGAAAACAAATGGATCTTTAAGAAGAAGACGGACGCGGATGGTAATATTACCATCTATAGAGCTCGGCTTGTCGCTAAGGGTTATCGACAAGTTCAAGGGGTTGACTACGATGAGACATTCTCTCCCGTAGCGAAGCTGAAGTCCGTCCGAATCATGTTAGCAATTGCCGCATACTATGATTATGAGATATGGCATATGGACGTCAAAACGGCATTCCTTAACGGACATCTTAAGGAAGAACTGTATATGATGCAGCCGGAGGGTTTTGTCCATCCTAAGAATGCTAACAAGGTATGCAAGCTCCAGCGATCCATTTATGGGCTGGTGCAAGCATCTCGGAGTTGGAACATTCGCTTTGATGAGATGATCAAAGCGTTTGGGTTTATGCAGACTAATGGAGAAGCCTGCGTTTACAAGAAAGTGAGTGGGAGCTCTGTAGCATTTCTCATATTATATGTAGATGACATACTTCTGATGGGAAATGATATAGAACTTTTGGACAACATTAAGGCCTACTTGAATAAGTGTTTTTTAATGAAGGACCTTGGAGAAGCTGCTTACATATTAGGCATCAAGATCTATAGGGATAGATCGAGACGCCTCATAGGTCTTTCACAAAGCACATACCTTGATAAGATTTTGAAGAAGTTCAAAATGGATCAGTCCAAGAAAGGGTTCTTGCCTGTATTGCAAGGTGTGAGATTGAGCTCGGCTCAATGCCCGACCACGACAAAAGATAAAGAAGAGATGAGGGTCATCCCCTATGCTTCAGCCATAGGATCTATTATGTATGCCATGCTGTGTACCAGACCTGATGTAAACCTTGCCGTAAGTTTGGTAGGAAGGTACCAAAGTAATCCCGGCAAGGAACACTGGAAAGCGGTCAAGAATATCCTGAAGTACCTGAAAAGGACAAAGGACATGTTTCTCGTTTATGGAGGTGACGAAGAGCTCGTCGTAAAGGGTTACGTCGACGCTAGCTCCGACCCTGATCTGGATGACTCTAAGTCACAAACCGGATACGTGTATATGTTGAATGGTGGAGCAGTAAGCTAGTGCAGCTGCAAGCAGAGCGTCGTGGCGGGATCTACATGTGAAGCGGAGTACATGGCAGCCTCGAAGGCAGCACATGAAGAAATTTGGGTGAAGGAGTTCATCACCGACCTAGGAGTCATACCCAATGCGTCGGGGCCGATCAAACTCTTCTGTGACAACACTGGAGCTATTGCCCTTGCCAAGGAGCCCAGGTTTCACAAGAAGACCAGGCACATCAAGCATCGTTTCAACTCCATCCGTGAAAATGTTCAAGATGGAGACATAGATATTTGCAAAGTACATACGGATCTGAATGTCGCAGATCTTTGACTAAACCTCTTTCGCGAGAAAAACATGATCAACACCAGAACTCTATGGGTGTTCGATTCATCACAATGTAAATAGATTATTGACTCTAGTGCAAGTGGGAGACTGTTGGGAATATGCCCTAGAGGCAATAATAAAAGGATTATTATTATATTTCCTTGTTCATGATAATTGTCTTTATTCATGCTATAATTGTATTATCCGGAAATCGTAATACACGTGTGAATACATAGACCATAATATATCCCTAGTAAGCCTCTAGTTGACTAGCTCGTTGATCAACAGATAGTCATGGTTTCCTGACTATGGACATTAGATGTCGTTGATAATGGGATCACATCATTAGTAGAATGATGTGATGGACAAGACCCAATCCTAAGCATAGCACAAGATCGTGTAGTTCGTTTTGCTAGAGCTTTTCCAATGTCAAGTATCTTTTCCTTAGACCATGAGATCGTGTAACTCCCGGATACCGTAGGAGTGCTTTGGGTGTACCAAACGTCACAACGTAACTGGGTGACTATAAAGGTGCACTACAGGTATCTCCGAAAATGTCTGTTGGGTTGACACGGATCGAGACTGGGATTTGTCACTCCGTATGACGGAGAGGTATCTCTGGGCCCACTCGATAATGCATCATCATAATGAGCTCAAAGTGACCAAGTGTTTGGTCACAGGATCATGCATTATGGTACGAGTAAAGTGATTTGCCGGTAACGAGACTAAACGAGGTATTGGGATACCGACGATCGAGTCTCGGGCAAGTAACGTACCGATTGACAAAGGGAATTGTATACGGGGTTGATTGAATCCTCGACATCATGGTTCATCCGATGAGATCATCGAGGAGCATGTGGGAGCCAACATGGGTATCCAGATCCCGGTGTTGGTTATTGACCGGAGAGCCGTCTCGGTCATGTCTGCGTGTCTCCCGAACCCGTAGGGTCTACACACTTAAGGTTCGGTGACGCTAGGGTTATTAGGAAGACTTGTATGTGATTACCGAATGTTGTTCGGAGTCCCGGATGAGATCCCAGACATCACGAGGAGTTCCGGAATGGTCCGGAGGTGAAGATTTATATATGGGAAGTTGTCATACGGTCACCGGAAAGTTTTGGGGGCATATCGGTATTGTACCGGGGCCACCGGAGGGGTTCCGGGGGTCCACCGGGAGGGCCCACCTCTCTCGGAGGGCCTCATGGGCCGTAGGGGGCAGGGAACCAGCCCCTGGAGGGCTGGGCGCCCCCCTTGGGCCCATGCGCCTAGGGTTGAGGGGAAACCCTAAGGGGGGCGCCCTCTTGCTTGGGGGGCAAGCCCCCTCCCTTGGCCGCCCCCCCTCTAGATCTCATCTAGAGGGGGCCGTCCCCCTTCCCCTATAAATAGAGGGGCGAGGGGACGGCTGCACAACACATCAAAGGCGCAGCCCCTCCCCTCCCCAACACCTCTCCTCCTCCGTTAAGTGCTTGGCGAAGCCCTGTTGGAGTACTGCCTCTCCACCACCACCACGCCGTCGTGCTGCTGCTGGAGCCTTCTTCCTCAACCTCTCCTTCCCCCTTGCTGGATCAAGAAGGAGGAGACGTCATCCGCTTCGTACGTGTGTTGAACGCGGAGGTGCTATCCGTTCGTCACTTGGTCATCGGTGATTTGGATCACAGTGAGTACGCCTCCATCATCCCCGTTCTTTTGAACGCTTCCGCTCGCAATCTACAAAGTGGTATGTAGATACATCTCTTCTTTCACTCGTTGCTTAGATGAACTCATAGATGAATCTTGGTGAAACCGTAGGAAATTTTTTATTTTCTGCAACATTCTCCAACAGGGCCCACCTGCATGGGGGACCCACATGAACGTGGGTAGTGGGGGCAAGGCCCCACACACCTGGTCAAGGCGCACCAAGATCCCCCCTGAGGGAGTCCCGGACTAGGGGGTGTCCGGATAGCCGAACTATCATCATCGGCCGGACTCCAAGACTATGAAGATACAAGATTTAGGACTTCGTCCCGTGTCCGGATGGGACTTTCCTTGGCGTGGAAGGCAAGCTTGGCGATACGGATATGTAGATCTCCTACCTTTGTAACCGACTCTGTGTAACCCTAGCCCTCTCCGGTGTCTATATAAACCGGATGGCTGTAGTCCATAGGACGAACAACAATCATACCATAGGCTAGCTTCTAGGGTTTAGCCTCCTTGATCTCGTGGTAGATCCACTCTTGTAACACACATCATCAATATTAATCAAGCAGGACCTAGGGTTTTACCTCCATCAAGAGGGCCCGAACCTGGGTAAAACATTGTGTCCCTCGTCTCCTGTTACCATCCGCCTAGACGCACAGTTTGGGACCCCCTACCCGAGATCCGCCGGTTTTGACACCGACATTGGTGCTTTCATTGAGAGTTCCTCTGTGTCATCACCGATTGGCTCGATGGCTTCTTCGATCATCATCAAAGACGCAGTCCAGGGGGAGACCTTCCTCCCCGGACAGATCTTCGTATTCGGCGGCTTTGCACTGTGGGCCAATTCGCTTGGCCGACTGGAGCAGATCGAAAGCTACGCCCCTGGCCGTCAGGTCAGATTTGGAAGTTTGAACTTCACGGCTGACATCCGCGGGGACTTGATCTTCGACGGATTCGAGCCACAGCCGAGCGTGCCGCACTGTCACGTCGGGCATGATTTAGCTCTGCCGCCGGACAGTACCCTGAAGGCCGCACTCGAGCCCGCTCCGATCCTCAATTCGGAGCCGGCCGCGCAGATCGAGGATGGATGCCTAGACACCGCCTCGGGGGCTGCAACCTCTACGACGATAGAGCCGAACACTGACTTTGTCCCTCATAAAACTCGTGACTCCAAGGTGCCGGACTCCTCGCCGGACTCGGAACCTCCCGCGCCCTCCCTGATCGAATCCGATTGGGCGCCGATCATGGAGTTCACCGCAGCGGACGTATTTCAACACTCACCTTTCGGCGACATCTTGAGTTCGCTAAAATATCTCTTGTTATCAGGAGAGCCCTGGCCAGACTGCGGTCAGGACGGTTGGGACGCGGACGACGAAGAAATTTAAAGCCCACCCACCACCCACTTGGTAGCCGCTGTCGATGATTTAACCGACATGCTAGACTACGACTCCGAGGACATCGACGGTATGGACGACGATGCCGGAGACGACCAAGAACCAGCACCCACTGGGCACTGGACAGCCACCTCATCATATGACATATACATGGTGGATATCCCAAAAGATGGGAATGGCGAAGGAACAGAGGAAGATGACCCCTCCAAAAAGTAGCCCAAGTGCCGGCGTCAGCGGCGCCGCTCTAAATCCCGCCACAGCAAGAATGAAGACTCCGGCACCGGAGACAATAATACACCGGACAGTGCCGAAGACAACCCACTCCAGCAAGATGCAGCGCAGGAGGACGGAGACGCCAGCCCTTATGAAGGAGCGGCAGGAGAAGAGGCAGAGGATTATACGCCTCCCTCCGGAGATGAAGCGAACCTCGACGATGACGAATTCGTCGTGCCTGAGGATCCCGTCGAACAAGAGCGTTTTAAACACAGGCTTATGGCTACAGCGAACAGCCTCAAGAAAAAGCAGTAACAGCTTAGAGATGATTAGGATCTGCTAGCCGACAGATGGACTGAAGTCCTCGCGGCCGGAGAGCATGAGCTCGAACGCCCCTCCAAAAGCTACCCTAAACGCAAGCTGCTCCCCCAATTAGAGGAGGAGGCTTACGAACCCGCATCACCAGGAGACAATACGGCTGACCGACCACCCCGTGGTCGCGACAGAGTGGCCTCTAGGCCCTTCACCAGGCCCGTACCCCGGCATCGCTCGAAAAGCACACGGCCACAGGGGAACACTCCGGACTTGCGAGATATATTGGAGGATAAGGCAAGACAATCAAGATCGATCTACGGATCACGTGGGCGTCCCACGATACGTGACGACAATCGTCGCGCCGGACACAGTAAGTCCGGCCGGGCCGAACAAGGTAGACCAAGCTCCCTTGAGCTCCGTCGTGATATCGCCCAGTACAGAGGCGCCGCACACCCACTATGCTTCACAGATGAAGTAATGGATCATCAAATCCCCGAAGGGTTTAAACCCGTCAATATTGAATCCTACGATGGCACAACAGACCCCGCGGTTTGGATTGAAGACTATCTCCTTCACATCCACATGGCCCGCGGTGACGATCTTCACGCCATCAAATACCTCCCCCTCAAGCTTAAAGGACCAGCCCGGCATTGGCTCAATAGCTTGCCAGCAGAGTCAATTGGGAGTTGGGAGGACCTGGAAGCCGCATTCCTCGATAACTTCCAGGGCACTTATGTGCGACCACCAGACGCTGATGACCTAAGCCACATAATTCAGCAGCCAGACGAATCGGCCAGGCAATTCTGGACACGGTTCTTAACCAAGAAAAACCAAATCGTCCACTGTCCAGATGCGGAGGCCCTCGCGGCCTTCAAGCATAACATCCGCGACGAGTGGCTTGCCCGGCACCTGGGACAGGAAAAGCCGAAATCCATGGCAGCCCTCACATCACTCATGACCCACTTCTGCGCGGGTGAGGACAGCTGGCTAGCACGCAGAAACAACCTCAGCAAAAATTCTGGCAGTCCGGACTTCAAGGACCGAAATGGCAGGCCGTGTTGCAACAAAAACAAACGCCACATTAACGGCGATCATATTGAGGATACGGCAGTCAATGCCGGATTCAGAGGCTCTAAACCCGGTCAGCGGAAAAAGCCATTCAAAAGAACTACTCCGGGTCCGTCCAATTTGGACCGAATACTCGACCGCTTGTGCCAGATACATGGCACCCCCGAAAAGCCAGCTAACCACACCAACAGGGACTGTTGGGTATTCAAGCAGGTAGGCAAGTTAATTGCCGAAAACAATGACAAGGGGCTACATAGTGATGACGAGGACGAGACCCAACCGCCGAACAATAGAGGACAAAAGGGTTTCCCCCCACAGGTGCGGACGGTGAACATGATATACGCAACGCACATACCCAAAAGGGAGCGGAAGCGTGCACTTAGGGATGTCTACACGACGGAGCCAGTTGCCCCGAAGTTCAACCCATGGTCCTCCTGCCCGATCACTTTTGACCGAAGGGACCACCCCACCAGCATCCGCCACGGCGGATTCGCTGCACTGGTCTTACACCCAATCGTCGATGGATTTCACCTAACCAGAGTCCTGATGGACGGCGGCAGCAGTCTGAACCTGCTTTACCAGGATACAGTGCGCAAAATGGGCATAGACCCCTCAAGGATTAAACCTACCAAAACGACCTTTAAAGGCGTCATACCAGGTGTAGAAGCCAATTGTACAGGCTCAATTACACTAGAAGTGGTCTTCGGATCCCCGGATAACTTCCGAAGCGAGGAGTTAATCTTCGACATAGTCCCGTTCCGCAGCGGCTATCATGCCTTGCTCAGACGTACTGCGTTTGCAAAGTTCAACGCGGTGCCGCACTACGCATACCTCAAGCTCAAGATGCCAGGCCCTCGAGGAGTCATCATGGTCAACAGAAACACTGAGCGTTCTCTCCGCATGGAGGAACATACAGCGGCTCTCGCGGCAGAAGTGCAATGCAGCCTCTTAAGGCAATTCTCGAGTCCGGCCTTTAAGCGGCCGGACACAGCTAAGTGCGCCTGGAGTAACTTACAACAAGACCACCTGGCACGTTCCGAGCACGCGTAGCAGTGCGGCCCCAACCCCAGCTCCTGCGAAACGTTAAAGCAGATCCTTCGCGTACACCATTACGCTCTGAAGATACCATGGGCATGGGGAGAGGGGCACGACCACGATAAACCCAGACTGCAGCTCGACCACACCAGGGGCTCTCAAGTGTGTCGTTCTTTTTTCTTTTCTTTTTACCTTTTATTTTTTACCCACAGGACTCCGTTTGTCAGAGGCCCTGTCCGGCAGCAGATCTGTTGAACTCACGATGCAACAGCCAGGAAAGGATAAAGGCTACAATGGATATACAAGTGGTCTCCGTTATGAGCATTTTTATACACCAATCTGCAGCCTACCCCTGGAGGGGGACATGCTTAACAGTCCCATACCTTGCTTATCGCACTATTTGTATCGTTCTGCATTCGTAGCAGCACTTATTGAATAAAACAATGCAGCACCTTTTTGCTTATAATTGCATTTCCTTTTCATACATATGTTCATCCACGGCATATTGCATCCGTACACTTTGGTACGGCTAATACACACCAGGGGCTTATGTTCCCCGCATTATGGTGTGATGAGTCTGAACACTTTCACAAGTGCGGCATCCCGAACTTATAGCACTATATGCATCGGCTCCGAATCATGTCTTGGGTCAATAGTTGGGTTTGCCCGGCTCCCATGTTTTGGTACCTTACGTTCCGTTATATCGGCTAAGGTAGCACTGGGAGAACCACTGCGATTGCGCCCCAGTTGAGCTGGGTTAACGCCTCAGTGGAGAAAGCTAAAACTGACCGTCATGATGAGGCGAGAGCCGGTCGCTGTTCGAGAGGTTTTTTGCGAGTCCTTAAAGACTTATGCCGCTTAGAGCGAGGAGCCGGATACTATCCGGCCAAGGCGTGGATAGCGCCCCAAATTCGGCCTTCCGAAAACTAGGGGCTTCGCCGAAATTTAAAATTATAGAATTCTATGGCTAAGTGAGAGTGTTCAAGCATTATAAGTCTGGTTGCCTTGTTCATTGTGTTGAGCGCCTCCCTAGATGGACCCAAAAATGGGAACAAGAGCGCTCGAGTTTATCCCGAACACCCCAGCACTCGTGGCATGGGGGCTGAAGCCGATGACTTGCCATCTCTCAGATTTGATAAACAACCGCACAGAAGGTAATATTTTAAATTAACAAGCGTTGCTTAGCGCATATGAACCAAGTTTTCAGTGCACAGGATAACAAAATGCGAGTCTACTCCAATATTACATCTTTGGAGCACTCACCCGCAATAGTGCGGGCGCCCTTCAGCACACTCCTATAATACATCTCGGGCGTGCGATGCTCCTTGCCCTCTGGTGGGGGGTCCGTCACAAGCTTCTAGGCATCCATCTTGCCCCAGTGCACCTTTGCGCGGGCAAGGGCCCGACGGGCACCCTCAATACAGGCGGAGTGCTTGATAACTTCAACCCACGGGCACGCATCCACCAGCCGCCGCACCAGGCTGAAGTAGCTCCCAGGCATAGCCTCCTTAGGCCACAGCCGAACTATGAGGCCCTTCATGGCCTGTTCGGCCGCCTTGTGGAGCTCGACTAGCTGCTTCAGCTGGTCGCTAAGGGGCACCAGATGTCCGGCCTCAGCACACTGAGACCAGAAGACCTTCTCCATCGAGCTCCCCTCCTCGGCCCGGTAGAATGCGGCAGCATCGGACACGCTGCGAGGAAGATCTGCGAACGCTCCTGGAGAGCTCCGAATTCGGGTAAGCGACAGGTAATTAACACTCACATGCTTACTTTGCATGGAAAATGCCTTACCCGCTGCTATTTTCTTTACCGCCTCGATCTCCTGGAGGGCCTTGTAGGCTTCGGCCTTAGCGGCTTTGGCACTCTCAAGAGCCGTTGCAAGCTCAGACTCTCGAGTCTTCGAGTCACGCTCCAGGCTCTCATGTTTCTTCACGAGATCCTGGAGCTCTTGCTGTACCTCCGCCACCCACGCCTCCTGTTTCTCTCGTTCGGTGCGCTCCGCAGCCGCATTGCGTTCGGCCGCGGCCACCGCCTCTTTCAGGGTCGCCACCTCGTTAGTGGCCCCTGCAATACCCAAGTTATCCTTGTCATTTTTCTTGCAACTAAATCCTTTTCTGTAAGGTACAATTTTCATAAGGTATTACTCACCTTCTTTTTCCTCGAGTTGCTTCTTGGCACGGCCGAGCTTGTTCTCGGACCGCTCGAGGTTTTCCTTCAAAGTATTGACCTCTGCAGTCAGTGCGGCGAAGGTCAGCAGCACAGCCTGCAATCCCATATTGACATATTTTCATGACTCCTGCGTTTATCTTTCTAAAGATCCTCAGTCCGGCTTTTCTTTCCGAACACCGAACTGAGCATCAGGGGCTACTGTCTATGCGGTACCATTTTACATATATTGAAATTCTTACCTCAAAGCCTGTTAGAAGGCTGCTGCAGGCTTCGGTCAGCCCGCTCTTGGCGAGCTGAACCTTCTGAATCACCACACTCATAACAGTGCGGTGTTCCTCTTTGATGGAGGCGCCGTTGAGCGCCTCCAGCAAATTATCCGGCACCTCTGGTTGGACGGAGGCAGCCGGCGTCGCGGTCTTGCCCTTCTTACGAAGGGGTCGCCCGCCGGACTCCGGAGCCACTGTGGTTCCGGGGCTGAGTCCGGTGCAAAGTCCGGGAGGTTGTCCCGCGACACCTCCGGGGCCCTCTCCTCCTGGTGGGTCCCTTGCTGGGATCCCGCCTCGGCATCGTCCGCATCACGGGGGGTGGAGGCAGTCGGAAGAGAATCCATCTCCGACGCCCCTAAGGACCCGCTCGACGAAGTGGGGAGATCATCCTTAGGCGGACTGCAGGGTTGTATGCGGCATTAGAAAGACATAATGTGGCGGAAAATGAAAACCTTGAAGTTATTCGGGAGTCCGGATACTTACGATCTCGCCAGAGGCTCGGCCCTTGGAGGCCAGTCCTTGTCGTCGTCACAGTTGGCGGAACAGTCCGGGGGAAGAGTTTTTCCCTTCTTGGACCCTTCGGCCTCCCTTGTTGGGGAGGCCTTCCTTTTCTTCCCTCCCCCCGCTGGGGGAGAGGCTTTCTTCTTCTCCTCCTCGCCCTGGTGGGAGGAGTCGGCCTCGGATTCATCATCCGATAGCACCTGAAAACGGGAACTCTTCCGAGTTCCCGTGGCCTTCTTCTTGGCCTTCTTCTCCGGCAGCACGTGGGGTGCCGGAGCCAGCAGCCCTATTAGGCGGGCGCCAGCTGGGTCCTCTGGCAATGGGGCCGGACAGATAGCCTGTGCGGCCTTCTTCAGCCAGTCCTGTCAAAGGAAAGGGAGTTTAGATCCCGCATAGAGTCAAACTATGGAAAAAAAGCGTCCCTTAAAGGACAGAATAACTTACTTCATCAGCTGGACGCTCCAAGCTGAATCCGCGATCTTCGGTAGCGGATGCGGGAGCCTCGACGCCCTTGAACAGCACCTTCCAGACCTCTTCGTACGTAGTGTCGAAGAGCCCATTCAAAGTCTGGTGCTGCGCCGGATCAAACTCCCACATATTGAAGCCCCGTCGTTGGCACGGGAGAATCTGGCGGATGAGCATGACCTGGACTACGTTGACAAGCTTGAGCTTCTTGTCCACCAGCTTTTGGACGCAGGCTTGGAGTCCGGTCAGCTCCTCTGAATCGCCCCAAATCCGGCCGCTCTCTTTCCAGGAGGTGAGCCGTGTGGGGATGCCGGATCTGAATTCGGGGGCCGCTACCCATTCGGGGTCACGCGGCTCGGTGATGTAGAACCACCCCGATTGCCACCCCTTGATGGTTTCCACGAAAGTGCCTTCCAGCCACGGAACGTGGGACATCCTTCCCACCATGGCGCCTCCGCACTCCGCTTGGCTGCCCTTCACAACCTTCGGCTTGACACTGAAGGTCTTGAGCCACAAGCCGAAGTGGGGCTGGATGCAGAGGAAGGCCTCACACACTACGATAAACGCCGAGATGTTGAGGATGAAATTCGGGGCCAGATCATGGAAATCTAGGCCGTAGTAGAACATGAGCCCCCGGACGAAGGGATGAAGTGGGAAGCCCAGTCTGCGGAGGAAATGGGGAAGAAACACTACCCTCTCATGGGGCCTGGGGGTGGGGATGAGCTCTCCCTCGTCGGGGAACCGATGCGCGATGTCGCTGGACAAGTATCCGGCGTCGCGCAGCTTCTGGATCTGCCCTTCTGTGACGGAGGAGGCCATCCACTTGCCTCCCGCTCCGGACATAGTTGGAGAAGGTTGAGGTGAGAAGTGCGGACTTGGATGCTGGAGCTCGAGTTCGCGGAGATGGATAAGCGAAGGAGGAAGAAGGCGCAAGTAAAAGGGTTGGATCTTTATCCCCTTATATGGGCGGACAGAAACACGCGTCCCCACCGGCCTGGTAAAACTCTCTTATCTCCCAAGCGTCACAATCAATGGCGCGGTTGGGTTACCCACGTCCATATTGATGGGAATCTCGGAATAAGGGGAACACGTTCTCTGCTTCGACAAGACGTGCCAAGGAAACCGCCTCGCTAAACGCGCTGAGGTGGAACAATGAAAACAATTCAAGTAAAGGCTTGGAAGTGGTGTGACATCACGCCACAGAATACGTCAGCAGATTGATCTTGTGTAATATTATTCTCTCTACGGTGGTATGTGGAATTTATTTTTACAGAGCCGGACACTATCCTGGTGTTCACAATCTTCTATAAATTATTCGGAGGAGGAACCCGCCTTGCAATGCCGAAGACAATATGCGCGCCGGACTCGTCGTCATTGAAGCCTGGTTCAGGGGCTACTGAGGGAGTCCCGGACTAGGGGGTGTCCGGATAGCCGAACTATCATCATCGCCCGGACTCCAAGACTATGAAGATACAAGATTGAAGACTTCGTCCCGTGTCACCATGGGACTTTCCTTGGCGTGGAAGGCAAGCTTGGTGATACGGATATGTAGATCTCCTACCTTTGTAACCGACTCTGTGTAACCCTAGCCCTCTCCGGTGTCTATATAAACCGGATGGCTGTAGTCCATAGGACGAACAACAATCATACCATAGGCTAGCTTCTAGGGTTTAGCCTCCTTGATCTCGTGGTAGATCCACTCTTGTAACACACATCATCAATATTAATCAAGCAGGACGTAGGGTTTTACCTCCATCAAGAGGGCCCGAACCTGGGTAAAACATTGTGTCCCTCGTCTCCTGTTACCATCCGCCTAGACGCACAGTTCGGGACCCCCTACCCGAAATCCGCCGGTTTTGACACCTACACCCCCTTAGAAGGAATAAGATCATATCCCGAAGGGATAAGATCAAGATCCCTAAAAAGGGGTATAACAAGCGATGGGGAAGGAAATGATGTGATTTATTTCCTCCCACCTTTGCCAACGCCCCAATGAACTTGGAGGGCAAGAAACCAGCCCCCTCCACCCCTATATATAGTGGGGAGGCACATGCAAGCTTCACCCTTGCCCCTGGCGCATCCCTCTCCCTCCTCAACACCTCCTCCTCCGTAGTAGTGCTTGGCGAAGCCCTGCCGGAGAACTGCAAGCTCCACCACCACGTCGTCGTGCTGCCGGAGCTCTCCCTCAATTCTCCTCTCCCCTTGCTGGATCAAGAAGGAGGAGACGTCACCAGGCTGTACGTGTGTTGAACGCGGAGGTGTCGTCCGTTCGGCACTAGGATCTCCGGTGATTTGGATCACGACGAGTACGACTCCTTCAACCCCGTTCTCTTGAACGCTTCCGCTTAGAGATCTACAAGGGTATGTAGATGCACTCTCCTTCTCCTCGTTGCTAGTCTCTCCATAGATAGATCTTGGTGACTCGTAGGAAAATTTTGAATTTCTGCTACGTTCCCCAATAGTGGCATCATGAGCTAGGTCTATGTGTAGTTTCTATGCACGAGTAGAACACAAGTTGTTGTGGGCATTGATTTTTGTTCATTATGCTTACCGTTACTAGTCCAATCTTGTTTCGACGGTATTATGGGATGAAGCGGCCCGGACCGACCTTACACGTACACTTACGTGAGACAGGTTCCACCGACTGACATGCACTTGTTGCATAAGGTGGCTAGCGGGTGCCAGTCTCTCCCACTTTAGTCGGATCAGATTCGATGAAAAGGGTCCTTATGAAGGGTAAATAGCAATTGACATATCACGTTGTGGTTTTGCGTAGGTAAGAAACATTCTTGCTAGAAACCCATAGCAGGCACGTAAAACATGCAAATAGCAATTAGAGGACGTCTAACTTGATTTTGCAGGGTATGCTATGTGATGTGATATGGCCAAAAAGAATGTGATGAATGATATGTGATGTATGAGATTGATCATGTTCTTGTAATAGGAATCACGACTTGCATGTCGATGAGTATGACAACCGGCAAGAGCCATAGGAGTTGTCTTAATTTATTGTATGACCTGCGTGTCATTGAACAACGCCATGTAATTACTTTACTTTATTGCTAAACCATTAGCCATAGTAGTAGAAGTAATAGTTGGCGAGACAACTTCATGGAGACACGATGATGGAGATCATGATGATGGAGATCATGGTGGTCATGCCGGTGACGATGATGATAATGGAGCCCCAAAGATGGAGATCAAAAGGAGCAAAATTATATTGGCCATATCATGTCACTTTTTGATTGCATGTGATGTTTATCATGTTTATGCATCTTATTTGCTTAGAATGACGGTAGTAAATAAGATGATCCCTCATTAAAATTTCAAGAAAGTGTGCCCCCTAACTGTGCACCGTTGCGAAAGTTCGTTGTTTCGAAGCACCACGTGATGATCGGGTGTGATAGATTCTAACGTTCACATACAACGGGTGTAAGCCAGATTTACACACGCGAAACACTTAGGTTGACTTGACGAGCCTATCATGTACAGACATGGCCTCGGAACACAAGAGACCGAAAGGTCGAGCATGAGTCGTATGGTAGATACGATCAACATGAAGATGTTCACCGATGATGACTAGTCCGTCTCACGTGATGATCGGACACGACCTAGTTGACTCGGATCGTGTAATCACTTAGATGACTAGAGGGATGTCTATCTGAGTGGAAGTTCATTAGATGAACTTAATTATCCTGAACATAGTCAAAAGGTTTTTGCAAATTATGTCGTAGCTCGTGCTTTAGTACTACTGTTTAGATATGTTCCTAGAGAAAATATAGTTGAAAGTTGATAGTAGCAATTATGCGGACTGGGTCCGTAAACTGAGGATTGTCCTCGTTGTTGCGCAGAAGGCTTATGTCCTTAATGCACCGCTCGGTGTGCTGAACCTCGAACGTCGTCTGTGGATGTTGCGAACATTTGACATACACGTTTTGATAACTACGTGATAGTTCAGTAATATTAAACGGTTTAGAATTGAGGCACCGAAGATGATTTTGAAACATCCCGGAACATATGAGATGTTTCGAGGGCTGAAATTGGGATTTCAGGCTCGTGCCCACGTCAAGAGGTATGAGACCTCCAACGAGTTTCTTAGCCTACAAACTAAGGGAGAAAAGCTCAATCGTTGAGCTTGTACTCAGATTGTCTGGGTACAACAATCACTTGAATCGAGTGCGAGTTAATCTTCCAGATGAGATAGTGATGTTTCTCCAAAGTCATTGCACCAAGCTACTAGAGCTTCGTGATGAACTATAACATATCAGGGATAGATATGATGATCCTTGAAATATTCGTGATGTTTGACACCGCGAAAGTAGAAATCAAGAAGGAGCATCAATTGTTGATGGTTAGTGAAACCACTAGTTTCAAGAAGGGCAAGGGCAAGAAGGGATACTTCATGAAACGGCAAATCAGCTGCTGCTCTAGTGAAGAAACCCAAGGTTGAACCCAAACCCGAGACTCAGTGCTTCTGTAATAAAGGGAACAACCACTGGAGCAGAATTACCCTAGATACCTGGTAGATGAGAAGGCTGGCAAGGTCGATAGAAGTATATTGGATATACATTATGTTAATGTGTACTTTACTAGTACTCCTAGTAGCACCAGGGTATTAGATACCGGTTCGGTTGCTAAGTGTTAGTAACTCGAAATAAAAGCTACGGAATAAACGAAGACTAGCTAAAGGTGAGCTGACGATATGTGTTGGAAGTGTTTCCAAGGTTGATGTGATTAAGCATCCCACGCTCTCTCTACCATCGAGATTGGTGTTAAACCTAAATAATTGTTATTTGGTGTTTGCGTTGAGCATAGACATGATTGGATTATGTCTATCGCAATACGGTTATTCATTTAAGGAGAATAATGGTTACTCTGGTTATTTGAATAATACTTTCAATGGTCTTGCACCTAAAATGAATGGTTTATTGAATCTCGATCGTAGTGATACACATGTTCATGCCAAAAGATAGAAGATAGTAATGATAGTACCACCTACTTGTGGCACTGCCATGTAAGTCATATTGGTATAAAACGCATGAAGAAGCTCCATGTTGGTGGATCTTTGGACTCACTTGTTTTTGAAAAGATTGAGACATGTGAACCATGTCTATTGGTATATACGCATGAAGAAACTCCATGCAGATGGACCGTTTGGACTCACTTGATTTTGAATCACTTGAGACATGCAAATCATACCACATGGGCAAGATGACTGAAAGCCTCGTTTTCAGTAAAATGGAACAAGAAAGCAACTTGTTGGAAGTAACACATTTTGATGTGTGCAGTCCAATGAGTGCTGAGGCACGCAGTGGATATCGTTATGTTCTTACTTCACGGATGATTTGAGTAGATAATAAGTATATTTACTTGATGAAACACAAGTCGGAATTATTGAATGGTTCAAGTAATTTCAGAGTGAAGTTGAAGATCATCGTGACAAGAGGATAAAATGTCTATGATATGATCATAGAGATGAGTATCTGAGTTACGAGCTTTGGCATGCAATTAAGACATTGTGGAAATTGTGTCACAATTAATACCGCCTGGAACACCATAGTGTGATGGTGTGTCCAAACATCATAGTTGCACCCTATTGGATATGGTGCGTACCGTGATGTCTCTTATCAAATTACCACTATCGTTCATGGGTTAGGCATTAGAGACAACCGCATTCACATTATATAGGGCACCATGAAATGCCGTTTTTGAGATAACACCGTATGAACTATGGTTTGGAGAAACCTAAGCTGTCGTTTCTTAAAAGTTTGGGGCTGCGACGCTTATGTGAAAAGGTTTCAGGTTGATAAGCTCGAACCCTAAGCGGATAAAATGCATCTTCATAGGACACCCAAAACAGTTGGGTATACCTCCTAATTCAGATCCGAAAGCAATAGGGATTGTTTCTTGAATCAGGTCCTTTCTCGAGGAAAAGTTTGTCTCGAAAATTGAGTGGGAGGATGGTGGAGACTTGATGAGGTTATTGAACCATCACTTCAACTAGTGTGTAGCAGGGCACAGGAAGTTGTTCCTGTGGCGCCTACACCAATTGAAGTAGAAGCTTATGATAGTGATCATGAAGTTTTGGATCAAGTCACTGCCGTACCTCGTAGGGTGACAAGGATGCGTACTACTTCAGAGTGGTACAGTAATCCTGTCTTGAAGGTCATGTTGCTAGACAACAATGAACCGACGAGCTATGGAAAAGCGATGGTGGGCCCGGATTCCGACAAATGGCTCGAGGCCATAAAATCTGAGAGAGGATCCATGACTTTGGAAGAAATACTTGATGGTCGTAAGGCCGTTGGGTAAAGATGGACTTTAAAAGGAAGACAGACAATGATGGTAAGTATCACCATTAAGAAAGCTCGACTTGTCGTTAAAGATGTTTTCCGACGAGTTCAAGGAGTTGACTACGGTGAGGCTTTCTCACTCGTAGCGATGCTAAGAGTCTGTTGGAATTGGATTAGCAGTTACTGCATTATTTATGAAATCTTACAGATAGGATGTCAAAACATTGTTTCCTCGACAGTTTTCTTGAGGAAAGGTTGTATGTGATACAACCAAAAGGTTTTGTCAATCCTGAAAGATGCTAACAAGCATGCAGAGCTCCAGCAATCCTTCTAAGGACTGGAGTAAGCATCTCGGAGTTGGAATATACGCTTTGATGAGATGATCAAAGATTTTGGGTTTAATACAAATTTTATGAGAAACTTGTATTTCCAAAGAAGTGAGTGGGAGCACTATAGCATTTCTGATGAGTATATGTTGTTGACATATTGTTGATCGAAAATGATGTAGAATTTATGGAAAGCATATAGGGTTGTTTGAAAGGTGTTTTTTCAATAGAAAACCTAGATTAAGCTGCTTGAACATTAAGCATCAAGATCTATGAGGATAGATCAAAAACGCTAAATGGTACTTTCAAATGAGCACATACCTTGACATGATCTTGAAGGTGTTCAAGATGGATCAGTCAAAGAAGGAGTTCTTGCTTGAGTTGTAAGGTATGAAGTTAAGAGTTAAAGCTCGACCACGGCAGAAGAGAGAGAAAGGACGAAGGTCGTCCCCTATGCTTCAGACATAGGCTCTATAGTATGCTATGCTGTGTACCGCACCAGAAGTGTGCCTTTCCATGAGTCAGTCAAGGGGTACAAGAATGATCCAGGAATGGATCATTGGACAGCGGTCAAAATTGTCCTTGGAGTAAATAAGGACATGTTTCTCGATCATGGAGGTGATAAAGAGTTCGGCGTAAAGGGTTACGTCGATGCAAGCTTTAACACCTATCCGAATGACTCTGAGTAGCAAACCGGATACGTATAGTGGAGCAACCATTTGGAATAGCTCCAAGTGGAGCGTGGAAGCAGCATTTACAATATGACATAGAGAATTGTGAAATACATACGGATCTGAAAGTTGCAGACCCGTTGACTAAAACCTCTCTCACAAGCAAAACATGATCAAACCCCAGAACTCACTGAGTCTTAATCACATGATGATGTGAACTAGTTTAGTGACACTAGTAAACTCTTTGGATGTTGGTCACATGGCGATGTGACCTGTGAGTGTTAATCACATGGCGATGTGAACTAGATTATTGACTCTAGTGCAAGTGGGAGACTGTTGGAAATATGCCCTAGAGGCAATAATAAATTAGTTATTATTATTATATTTCCTTGTTCATGATAATCGTTTATTATCCATGCTATAATTGTATTGATAGGAAACTCAGATACATGTGTGGGTACATAGACAACACCATGTCCCTAGTAAGCCTCTAGTTGACTAGCTCGTTGACCAATAGATGGTTACGGTTTCTTGACCATGGACATTGGATGTCGTTGATAACGGGATCACATCATTAGGAGAATGATGTGATGGACAAGACCCAATCCTAAGCCTAGCACAAAGATCGTGTAGTTCGTATGCTAAAGCTTTTCTAATGTCAAGTATCATTTCCTTAGAACATGAGATTGTGCAACTCCCGGATACCGTAGGATTGCTTTGGGTGTACCAAACGTCACAACGTAACTGAGTGGCTATAAAGGTACACTACGGGTATCTCCAAAAGTGTCTGTTGGGTTGGCACGAATCGAGACTGGGATTTGTCACTCCGTGTGACGGAGAGGTATCTTTGGGCCCACTCGGTAGGACATCATCATAATGTGCACAATGTGACCAAGGGGTTGATCACGGGATGATGTGTTATGGAACGAGTAAAGAGACTTGCCGGTAACGGGATTGAACAAGGTATCGGGATACCGACGATCGAATCTCGGGCAAGTACTATACCGCTAGACAAAGGGAATTGAATACAAGATTGATTGAATCCTCGACATCGTGGTTCATCCGATGAGATCATCGTGGAACATCTGGGAGCCAACATGGGTATCCAGATCCCGCTGTTGGTTATTGGCCGGAGAGTTGTCTCGGTCATGTCTGCATGGTTCCCGAACCCGTAGGGTCTACACACTTAAGGTTCGGTGACGCTAGAGTTGTTATGGGAATTAGTGTGCAGTTACCTAATGTTGTTCGGAGTCCCGAATGATATCCCGGACGTCACGAGGAGTTCCGGAATGGTCCGGAGGTAAAGATTTATATATGGGAAGTCCTATTTTGGCCACCGGAAAATGTTCGGGATTTTTCGGTATTGTACCGGGAAGGTTCTAGAAGGTTCCGGTGTGGGGCCCACCTGCATGGGGGACCCAACGTGGGTAGTGGGGTCAAGGCCCCACACACCTGGTCAAGGCGCACCAAAATCCCCCCTTAGAAGGAATAAGATCATATCCCGAAGGGATAAGATCAAGATCCCTAAAAAGGGGGGATAACAATCGGTCGGGAAGGAAATGATGTGATTTCTTTCCTCCCACCTTTGCCAACGCCCCAATGGACTTGGAGGGCAAGAGACCAGCCCCCTCCACCCCTATATATAGTGGGGAGGCGCATGGGAGCTTCACCCTTGCCCCTGGCGCAGCCCTCTCCCTCCCCAACACCTCCTCCGTAGTAGTAGTGCTTGGCGAAGCCCTGCCGGAGAACTGCAAGCTCCACCACCACGCCGTCGTGCTGCCGGAGCTCTCCCTCAACTTCTCCTCTCCCCTTGCTGGATCAAGAAGGAGGAGACGTCACCAGGCTGTACGTGTGTTGAACGCGGAGGTGGGCACTAGGATCTCCGGTGATTTAGATCACGACGAGTACGACTCCTTCAACCCCGTTCTCTTGAACGCTTCCGCTTAGCGATCTACAAGGGTATGTAGATGCACTCTCCTTCTCCTCGTTGCTAGTCTCTCCATAGATAGATATTGGTGACTCGTAGGGAAATTTTGAATTTCTGCTACGTTCCCCAACAAGTTCGACCCGACCGAGCACCAGACCCTTCAGGAGCTCTATGACTCCTCCCACGAGGATATCTGGAAGGTGCTCTTCAAGTCCGACAAATCATGGCCGGACTCCGCCGAGGATCGGGGGTATCAATTATCCCATTCGCCAAGCCCAGTAAGTTACAGTCACGCCTTGTCCGTCCATGCTTCAGTTGGTATGTCATGAAGGAGACATTTTAATCGTGTTTCATCGTGACCTCAGGGATGGATTAAGAAGGTGGAGCGGATGCATTATCCGGCCCCACTGCCGGAGGAACGAGCCGGACCTCTTCTAACAAAGATGATGGTCCTTGCGCCTTACGAGGCGCCAAAGAAGGAGGACTCCAAGAAGGTCAAGAAGACCCAGAGTGGCCTCCGTCGCCGCGAGACTTCGGATGCTAGATCCGAAGACTCTGGCGACGCTCCTTCTTCCGAAGACGAAGAGGAGGAAGCAGATGAGGACGAGCCTCACTCTGTAGGTGGGACGAAGCACGCGGCTTCCCCGTCCCTGGAGGCCGAATCGCCCAAGAGGGGGAGAGGCTCCCGTCAAGAGGCATCCCCCCGGCTGCCGACAGCGGCCCGGAGTGGGATCCCAGAGCCCAGCCCCTGGAAAAATCGTAAGTAACCGAATCCCTGATGCGCCTATGCATTCAGGGTCGTCTAAGTATAGTAGTTTTAACTGTCGCCATATCTCGTACAGCCCGACGAGACTTCCTGCCAGACAGTCATCGTCGGAGGATTCGTTGAGTTCGGATGCTGTGGCGAGCGAGACGCCTTCGGAGGCTCTTTTTCCAGAGTCCACGCGCGACACCGAGGTGTCGTCTCGAGGAGACCCCGAGCCGGATAAGGTCCTGGAGACCTTTATGGCTCCAGAATCGGGCGAGCGGCCACCCTTCAAGGAGGGAGGTTTGCCTACTCCACCGGCAACCTCTGTCTACATAGAGCTGTCGGGCGGTATATCGACAGCGTTGAAGAACGCGTCTATCGTTGATGAACATCGGACCCTTATGGGTGCGGTGGTCGAAAATATTCAGTCTGCCAAAAGCGGGCTGGATGAATCCTGCCTTGGCCTTATAAAGGCTTTTGAGGTATGGTTTCTAAGGAAACTTTGAGGAATCATCATAATATGAGTAGTAGCCCCTGATACACTGTCCGGGGAAAGAGAGCCGGGCAGGGGATCAAACCCTCTATTGTAATGGGAACTTTGCTTAATGATGTATACCATTTGTTTGAAAACAGGCGTCTGCGGAGAGGACGGCCGCTCATGATAAGGAAGTGTCCAAACTGAAGCAGAGCCTGGAACGGGCCGAACAAGAACTCGGCCGTGTGAAGAAGCAATTAGAGGATAAGCAAGGTATGTTTAAACATTGTCTTGCATTGCGCACAAATGAATAAGTGTGCCTATTGAAAAGTAATTTATGTTATATGCCCTAGGAGCGAGTGCCGAATATGAGGCGCTGAAGAAGGCAGCGGCTGACGCCCATGAGAAGGCTACCGCCAAACAGGCGCTTCGTGAAGAACACGAGGCCAGGGTCGTCACAGCTGAGCGGAAGCTCCAGGAAGCTGTGATGAAAAGCGAGAGCTTGGAGCAGAGTCTAGTAGGGAAAGAATCCGAACTCGCACAAGCTCTCCAAGCCGCGGAAGATGCTCGGGAAGAAGCCCGAGGTGCTGTACGGGACATTCAGGAGGCCCGGAAAGTTGCGACTGGTAAGGCCTATTGTATCTATGGCCATTATTACGTGATAGTGGGGGGGACTCTAAGCGGCAAGCTGAATTCTTGATTTTACACGGGAGTTTGCAGATCTGCCTTGCAACATATTAGATGCTGCCCAATTTTACTAGACCGAGGAAAGGGAGTCTGCGGGAGGAACTTCTGGTCGCAGTATTTGGCGCCGAACTATCCGGTGCCTTTTATCGATCAGCTGAAGCAGCTGGTCGAACTGCACCAGGCGGCCGAACTAGCCATGAATGACTTGGTTATCCGGCTGTGGCCTATAGAGCCAATTCCAAGCAGTTACTTCAGACTCGTAAAGCGGATTGTGGGCGCTTGTCCTCGGCTTGATTCAATCAAGCGATCAGTGTGTATAGAAGGAGCGCGCATGGCGCTTGCCCATGCGAAAGTGCATTGGGGGAAGCTTGATGCGGAGAAGCTGATAATTGAGGGGCCACTGGAGGGTAAGGAGCATCGCAAGCCCGAACTATACTATGAAGGTGTACTGAAGGGGGCCCGCCTGGCGGCGGATAAGTGCACCAAAGACATTATATTTCCCTGAGGGCATTCTCGCCAATATTTGTAATATGGGATAATGGCACGCTTATTATGTATTGCCTATTTTGTGTGAACATATGTTCTTCCCGTGCGGCTGTTTATTGTATGTAAATTCTGAGAGTTGGCCAGTCGTCGGCTTCAGCCCCCACGTGAGAAGTACGGGGGTGTTCGGGGTATTTCTGAACACTCTTTATCCCATGGCTGGGTCCTTTTTAAGGAGGTGTTTCTCACCACGAACTAGGCAATCAGACTATATGTGGCTTTACTACTCTCACTTAGCCATAGGAATTCGAGTATGGTCGGCGCAACCCCTAGTGTTCGGAAGGCCGAACTAGGGGCTCTATTGGCGCCTGATCGGAAGACCGATTCGTTGAAATCTACATTTTATAGTGGCGTTATGCAGAATAAATCTTTAAGGATTTTACAACCTCTCGAACAGCTGACCAGCTCTCGCTGCATCATGACAGTCGGTTTTCGGCTTTCTCTACTAAGGTGCTCGTCCGGCAGAACCGGGACACAATCGCAGTAGTTCTCCCAGCGCTACCTTAGCCGACGGAACGGAACATAAGGTACCAAAACATGGGAGCCGGGCAAACCCAACCAATGACCCAAGACATGATTCGGAGCTGATGCATATAGTGTTATAAGTTTGGGGTGCCGAGCGACCGAAAAGGTGGTCAGACTTTAGTGTCGTACTGTGAAGCCCCTGGCATAGCCGGGCATAACACGAAGCGTGGCTGCCGTTTTGTGGCGAAGAGGCGTCGATTATAGACGACGGCCGGTACGTGTTATTTAAGTCTACGCATTGCAGTAGGATGATATGTCTATGCATATGAGTGTGATTTATGATGATGAAAAAGGAATGGTTTTTGGCGGAACCTGTGATGGCCGGACTGGAGGGGGCTGTGAATGGATCGAAAGTGAATCCGAACTGCCTTCTACCTGCATGGTCCTGTCCTTATTTAGTCCGGGCCGATTCCACGCCGCCAATCCTGTTCTGCATAAAAGTTACTTTGTGAAGGTAAATGCTTGGAGGCAGTCGGGCATCCTCCCGTGTTTGGTCTAAAGGTTCCTGATCGGACCCTGGTGACCCCAGCCGCTATACCGGGAAGTGGCCCGGACTCCTCCGTGGGTGTCCGGATAGATGGCTGTCATATCAAAATATTGATAGGCATGCATGACTTGCTACTCCAGCAGCTATATGATTTCTGCTCTAAGGGCGGGGTTTCGGCCTTGTGTATAGGCGTGAGTATATCACCAGCATTGGCCTAATGGTTTACCACGTGGAATCTAGTCAACGTAGTTCATCCCGTTAGCATACGGTGGGTTACCATATGAGGGGAGTGCGCCGATGGCGTCGCATTTTTTGGTTATCTGAGAACAACCGTTAGAGCGGTGGGCCAATGAACTTGGCCTTTGCACCGGAAACCTTATAGAAGGTGTTTATTTGTAGGTTTATACCCGCGGGGGCTTTATGTGTTATGGAGCCACTGGACTACTAGGTCTAGGGGTACGATAATTGAGTTGTCGTGGTTTGTATGATAGGGGACGATCGGTCGTACTGTTGTGCCCTGGGGGGTCTCTTGACTAGATGCCTCCCTTCATTGTTTCCGGCACACGACCGGTCGCTTTGTTTTGGAGATCCGGCATTCTCTATTGGTATGTTTTGCCGTCCTTCTTGGAGTACCGTGAATTTCGCACGGTTGATCGAGTTTGTGGCTCGGGCCGAATAGGCTTGAGCTGTTCTTTGTCCGTTGACCGGACTGGGAGTTGCTGAACTTGGCACCAGCTTCCCTGACTTGACGTTTATGGACGTTGCGCCGAGGCTTGAGGATGCCTCTTCGTGTATCCTTCTTGCTGTCTTGGACTGTGGTGGTGTGCGGACGTCGGGTTGTGTGCCTTTGGATCACCTACTTAGGTTGAGGTTGCCCGTTGTGCCGCGTATGCCCTTTGTTAGGGCGGTCGAGTCCGTACTCTTCGGTGGCCAGGATCTTGATCCACCTATCCATTAGCAAATCCTGGTTGATTTTAAGCTGCTCTTGCTTCCTTTGTAGGCTCCTTGCCGTGGCCGTGAGTCGTTGCTTGAAGCGAATTTGTTCCACTAGATCTTCAGGCACGCTGAATTCGTCATTGCCGAGGCTTACCTTGTCTTCGGGGGAGGGTGTATAGTTGTCCCTCTCCAAGTATCCCACTGTGGCCTGTCCGGCCTGCTTGGAGGTAGGCTGATTAGGGTTGTATTCCTCTTCGGCACCATCCGGATTGTTTTCATCTCCAGGAACGGCGTTGATGTGGCGGGGCTTGGAGTGGCGCCGAAGACGCCCATACTTTGCTTTTCCCTCTGAGGGGTTGTCCTCCGTTGCCTCGTCGCCATTGGTCTCCTTCAGAGTATCCACCAT